>NC_083113.1:18620089-18787131 GCF_949774975.1 Lagenorhynchus albirostris | reverse complement strand
GTCCAGTCACCTGGAGGAGGTGAACAGGTAGCCATTGATCCCTCCGAAAGTGGAAAGTGCTACGGAGACGGGCATGACCCAAGAAAAGTAGCCCAGCAGCTTCTCCCCGAAGGTCTGGGTGGGCACAGAAGAGAGGGGGCACGTGAGGCGGGGTGGAGGCCGGGCAGGAGCCAGGACCAAGCGGGGCCCCACTCACCACGGCCACTGCGTTAGAGGCCAGCAGCTCCTGGGGGGACATGGCAGTGAAGTAGGCGACATTGGTGAAGGTGTACACGAAGGTCACCAGGGGGATGGAGATGAAGATGGCGCGAGGTAGGTTCCTGGGGACAGTGGTGCAGTGTGTCAGCATCAGCCCGTGCGGGGCTGGGGGACGGGGCCTCAGGGTGGTGGGGCGTGGCAGGGGACCCAGCAATGGGAGCAGCTTTGAGCCTCCACCGCCTGGGTCTGCTGGGGGCCTTGGGGCAGCGAAGGGGGCAGCACTGCTGTCCGTCTCCCCCCTGGTCCCCAGCCCAGCCTTGGCACAGGCTGGTGGGAGGAAGGGCAGATGGAGAAGGGGCCACTCATATCCTGGGGAGGGGGGCGGATCTAATGTCTGGGACATTGCATACAGCCAAAATCAGACTTGAAAATCCTCAAAGCGCCCTTAGAGCTCAGTCCACAGACCAGGGTCCCCCGGGACTCCCATGAGCCCCAGCTCCAGCTGTAACTGTTCACGGTCAAGGTCCCAGCTGAGCGTCAGAGGGAGCCATTGGCTTCGTTTTTAGGGACCATGTTGTGCGCACATGTGTAATTGTTGGCCAAATGCAGATAGCTGGATCCGTTTACAGCGAGACAATGATACTCAGTGTTTCTGAGGCCCAGCAAGGGGCCGTGACTCATCCACAGCCATACAGAACAGGGTCAGGCTGGAACACAAGCGTCCCGGCTGCCTTTCCAGAGCCGTTCCCGGTGGGTAGCAGTGCGGTCAGCAGATGACCAGGCCGGCCAGAGGTGATAGCGGCTCTGTGTGGGGAGGCCGCCTCTCCCACCCCACGCCACACCCCTTCCCAGGGCCTGGCCGGAGCCCCGCTCACTTTCGAGGGTCCACCAGCTCCTCGGTGACATAGTTGAGGAAGTTCCAGCCGCTGAAGGCAAAGGAGCCCTGGAGGAAGGCCAGGGCCAGGTGACCCACGGACGGCGTCATCCAGAAGTCGAAGGCATTGCTGGGCCTCAGCTCCTCGAAGTGTCCTGGGGGTCCGGAGGTCAAGGGTCTGCGTCGTCTCCCTGGCCCTGTGCCCAGCCCCCACCCCCCCCCCCCACAGCCCAGCCCTACCTTGGAAGATCTGGACAAAGCCCACGCCAATGATGAGTGACAGGGCCAGCAGCTTCCCGCCGGTGAACACGTCCTGGATGCGCGTGGCCCAGCGCACGCTCGAGCTGTTCACCCACGTCAGGAGCACTGAGGAGGAGGGGCGGGTGGCTGGGTGGGCGGGCACCCGAGGCCAAGCCCCTCGAGGTGGGCCACAGCCAAGGCCAGCCCGGGCTGCAGGAGGGCGGTGTCCCCTGCAGCTGCCGGAGTGCCAGAAGCCCAACCCCTGAGGCCGACTTCACGGGGACTGACAGCTGGAGGGACCTCCCCCGAAAGTCCCCCCACGGGGGCAGGGAGCAGGGTGGGCCCTGGGGACAGACGCCCAGCCCGGCCCCACGGTGGACACTCACTAAGGCAGGCCATGGAGAGCGCACGGGAAGCGGCGGCCGGGGGGATGCAGTTGGGGAACACGGGCTGCAGCACGTAGTTGGAGAAGGTCATGGAGATGACGGCCAGGCTGGTGGGGTACATGATGAGGACGGCGCTCCAGAGCAGCAGGAAACTGGAAGGAGTGAGGGCCCGAGTGGCTCGGGCCTCCCGGCACCCTCCCAGCCAAGGGGGCCCAGATATGTGGAGTGGGGCTACACCCTGGGCCCCGGCACCCGGAGCTGCCGTGGGGGCCAGATACCAGCTTTGGTCCAGGGAGGCAGGGCCAACCTTGTTGAGGTCTCTGCTCTATTTAGGAACTGTTTCAACAGAGACAGCGTTCAGCGCAAACAGCTACGGGCTGCCCTTGGGCAGGTGTGGAGAGAGACTCGGGAACCAAGCACGTTTCTAATGGCCACCCAGTCCCCGGTCACAGGCTGCTCCTGAGCTGGGGTGGGCTGTCCCGGGACCTCCAGTCACAGCTCCAGCTGTAGTTCTCAGCAGAGCCCTGTGGCTGCAGGTGGCTGACTCTGAGCTGTGATCCCCGAGGGACCGGACCTTGCAAAGACCCCTGGCTGGGGTGACAGGGATTTATATCCCATCCGCCAGAATCTCACCTCTGCAGGGTGCCCACGTGGGAGTGAGGCCCGACCTGTTCCTGGGGGCTCCGTCTGCACCCAGGGGAGTGCCTGTCCATGGGGGTGGTCCTAGTCCCCTGTCCGTCCCACCCTGAGGGTAGGGATTGCCTCATCCGGGGACACCAAGCTCAGTGGCTTCCTCTTGGTCCTCCTTTGCTCTGTAGCCCTGCTTCCTTACCTCTTGCTTTGCACCACCTCTCCCCCTTTGGCTTCTGGGACATCCTAGCTCCATGACCCTCCTCCCATTACTGGGTGCTCCCCGCTGCCCACCCTCGATGCTGGGTGCCCTTGGGGTGGGTCTCGGGTCCTCCTCTCCCTTCCATCTTCTTGAGTTTTCTGCCACGCAGCAAAATTCTTCTGCTTTCTCGGGTCCCAGGCCCCTTTGAGGACCCTCTCCCCAGAGGAGAACAGCAGGGCCCCATCCTCCACTGCCCTGTTAAAGGCCCCTGACCACATCCCTCGGAACCAAACTTTAAATACTTCAGCCTAGACCTTTCGTCTGCGCTCCAGATCCCCCACCCAAGGCCTGACTCAGCGTCTCCCCGGACATGCCACCGACCCCACCTATGCGTGAGACCCCAACCTAAAATCTCCCTCTCCCCGTCCCGGGAACCACCGTCTATGGAGTCTCTCCAAGCCTCTCCTTCATGCCACACTGGCCACCACGTCCTCCCCATTGAGACTCCTAAATGGTCCTGGAATCTTCCTGTACCTTTGTCCTGGCCCTCAGCATGGCTCAGCTGGATAGCTGCAATAGCTTTGATGGCCCTCCACCTACAGGCTGCCCCGTCCCCGACAAGCCCTGGCGTCTACGATGGATCTGACCTCACCTGTGGCCGTGGCAGACAGACCAAGCTCGCCCAGGCCACCAGCCTCTGTATGTGCTACCCCTCCTGGTCGGCCAACAAAACCCCACCCTTCCTCCAAGCCTGGGCACAAATGTAGTTTTTCCTGGGAGTCTTCTCTGGGGGGTGGGCACCCCGTTCTCCTGGCTGCTGGGCTGCAGCCTCTCACATATCTTCAAAGCAAGGATCCTCCTGGTCTTAATCACATTTGAAGGATTATTTCCCTTCTGCACTGTAAGCAACTTGAGGCCCGGGACGGATCTTTTTATCATTGCGTCCTGGCCC
Organism: Lagenorhynchus albirostris; assembly: GCF_949774975.1. Lineage (NCBI taxonomy): Eukaryota > Metazoa > Chordata > Mammalia > Artiodactyla > Delphinidae > Lagenorhynchus > Lagenorhynchus albirostris. The sequence goes on along the minus strand of NC_083113.1, from coordinate 18,783,649 downwards.
TCGGCACACAGTAAGGTGCTCAGCTAACGTTCACATGAATAAAGGAACATCGGGAGCTATTTAAAGGGAACGTCTTGCAGGGCGTTGATAGGACTATCATGCGCCCCCCACCCTGCCTTTAGTTTACGAACGTCAAGGTGTCCCTGACTGGATGTTGGCATGATCTAGAGAGGTTTCCATAGTAAGGTCCTCCCCACCCATAAGCACCTGGGTGGGGAGTGGGGCTTAGAGGAGCTCTATTTAAAAGGAAGCACAGAGAGGTCAAGGGGCCAGCTGGAGTAGGGTGGGCATTGGTCCCACCCACCCTGGCCTTAGAAGGCTGCCCAACACCTCCCCTTCCCTCCATCTACTCCCATGACCTCCCTGCAATGTGAGAAGCAGAGGAGGACACTGGGGTCCTGGGCGCAGCTGGCCATCCATTCTGGAGAGGCTGTCACCACCCCACAGCTGCTGGTGCCCCACACTCACCCAGCCAGGCCCCCGAAGATCTCGGTGACATAGGCGTAGTCCCCACCAGACCTGGGGATGGCGACTCCCAGCTCCGCGTAGCACAGTGAGCCCAAGGCAGTGATGCCCCCACCCAGGACCCAGACGAAGAGGGCCAGACCCACGGAGCCACAGTGCTCTAGGACTCCCTTGGGGGAGATGAAGATGCCCGAGCCGATGATGTTTCCTGTGGGGGGAAGAGGAGGGGAGGCATCAGGTCTGGGCGCCCCCAGCAGGGCAGCCTCTCTGTGCAGCTCCAGATGCTGCAGTGAGGAGGGGAGCCCGGGCTGCTCCCTCAAGGAGGAGGGTGGGCCTGGAGGCACCCTCCTGGGTCCCTCAAACCCTGCAAGTCCCACTCTGGCCACCTCAGCTCCCCTCCCCAGCCCCTGGCATGGCGAGTGGCACTTTGTCCAGACAGGCTCCACTGCCAGAGATGGGTCCTGTTCTGAGTTCCTCTGCCCCCAACTAACAGCCATGAGGTGGGGCAAGCACAAGCAGTGGCAGAGTGGCAGCCACTCCAGTGCATCCCCACAGGGCCCAGGCCCAGTCCCTCGCCCCTGGCCAAGGCCTCCAGGCTTGTCAGCCTCCAGCCACCTGGCTTCCTCCCAGCCTGGCCAGAGCTGGCCACCTAAAGCAAGACCTTGACCATGATACTCTCTTGCCACCTTCCTATTGGCCGAAATCCAAACTCATGGAGTGGCTTGGGGACTGGAACCTCCTCCAGGAAGTCCTCCTTGACCACACCGGTAAGGCTCCTCCTCCCACTTCACAGCCCCAGACCCTGCTCCGTATTTTATTTCTTTACCTTCCATCTCCTCTTTCCCTATTAGAGAGCCCTTTGCCCGCTGGGCTCCTCCCTGACCTAGGACCCATGCTGTGGACACAGACTCGGAAGAGACCTGGTTTCCCGGCATTGTTAAATGTTTCAGGTCCTGGGCGAGGGTCAGCGGGGTGAGGGAGAGGAGCTGGTGCATCTTCAGGGCTGGGGGTTGCTTAGCCGCCATCACGGAAGGGATGGGGTGGATGATGGCAGGCTGGCAGGACTCAGGTGGCTCAGCCTGGGGTCTGGACACAGACGCCTCTCCCTTGGGAACAGCTCACTGGTTGCAAACAGGGGTCACTGCTCTAATCCTAGGACCACAGTGGGAAACTCTGGCTGGGGCTCAGGAGACAGGGAACCTCTTGAGTCCCGTCAATACAATGGGACTGCTGTGAGGATTCAGCAAGGTACTGTACGGGCAGCCTCAGCTCATCCACAGCTGTACCCAGATGTCCTTTGCATCTTTGCGTGGTTCTGTGTGTACCGTCTGCGACCTCACCTTGGGCCTCCAGCACACAGTTGGTGCTCAATACACATCTGCTGAGCAAACCACAGGATGAGTGAACGGCCCAATGCCCAAGGTGGGACCAATGCCACTGAAGGACTGAACTCCTCCTCTGTGAAGTGGGGGGCAGCAGTCTCCACTCGACCCCCCCAGCAGGGGACTGTGGGCAGTAGCAGAGAGGGTGGCTAGCTTCCAAGACTTGGGTGCCAGGGGAATCTGCCAGGTCATGGGTCACAGAAAGCCTGGCCTGCCCATGGGCTGAGTCTGAGTTTTGGAAGGATGGGCACTGTGGGGCACTCATGGGGTCTGGGAGCAGAACAATGGGAAACGCTCCGAGGGCCACGCTGTGGGCTGCAGAGCAGGTTCCCAGGATGAGTAAAACGCTGAGCACCCGCTTAGCCCTGAGGTCCCTGGCAGTTAGGGCAAAGTGGGCAATGTTCTGCATTACCCGGGTCTCACCATCTCTGCAAATGAATCAGGCCACATCACTGCTGATCTGGACTAGGGCCTGCCAAGAGGAAATAATCCCAGAACCCACAGGCCACATGAAGAAAAAAGCAACACTGCTGGGACCCGGGGCTCAGCCCCTCCATGAGATTGGCCCCACCTGCCGGGGCCCGGGGGCGGGGAGCGCATGTCCGTCAGGGCAGACCCTGCCCGCTCCACCTGCCAGGCCCACAGGCGGGTCTGGATGAGGACACAGCTGGGGTGGCCCATCTGCATGCGTTCCCTGTCCACAGTCCTACCCCACCCCCACCCGGCCGGCACAGATTTCCAGTCAGGACGGCCACGACGCCCCACTTGGTTTTCTAGTCACGTCCCAGGAGCCCTAAATACATCCAGATAAGGAGGAAAGAATTCCTGTCTCCCAGCCCCAGAGGTAAGCTGTGTCCTCAGCTCGCTTCCAGGGAGAGAGGGGCCGCTTCCTTCATCCGCCACGGGGCCCAGGGCCTGGGTGGGCTGCTCGGCTTCTAAAGAGACTTGGCGTTCGCTCTGTCCAGCAGTAGAGCCTCTGTTCTCAGGACCTGGTGGAGTGGGATTTGCCAAAAGCCAGGGAGGTTGTAAGCCAGTGGGGGCTGGGTGGCCTTGGAAGGAGCTGGGTGCATCCAGGGCCCTGAGCCACCCACCTCGTGGGGACGCCCACCATCCTACGCAACTCAGCCTGACGGGGCCTCACGGGGGTAGCCCTCGGGGAAGCCACGCCTGGCGCCTCGTCCTCCGAGGCTGGGATTTGAAAGGGACACATCACTCGCCTGTGCCCAGCGGCTGAAGACTCTGCGGCTGGGCCGGGGTGAGGATCGCTATTGTTTTAGACACAGGGCTGCAGGCTACAGTGCAGGACTTCTCCCCACGTGGCTCAAAGGAACACACGTGCCGGCAGGTGGCTCTGAGCTCTCTGGGGGCCTCCTCCTCTGGGCCTGGACAGCCTCCAGCATCTGCCTCAGGTCTGTGCTGGAAGGTGGCAGCAAACCCCGTCGAGGTCCCCTGGCTCCTCTGGCACCGTGTGGGCTGGCCTGGGCTCTGCGAGGAGCAGATGGGCGGCAGGCCTGGGTGAGGGGCAGCGGGTAGGGAGGAGGAGGGGTGTTGCTGAGGACAGGGGTGGGCGTCTCCAGCACTGAACGATGTCAGGAGCTGTGGAGAAGGGACCACGGAGCTGCAAGGCAGTGCTGCAGGCGAGCCCGCCCATGCCTCCTGGTGGTGGGTCCAGGCCTCCCTTCTCAGCCCTCACGTTCAGGGCCAGCAGAATCAGCTCTGCCCGACTGGGTGAACTGCAGTGGACAAGCCCAACCCTTGGGGCATCCTGCTCTGGAGGAAGGGGGGGGGCAGGAGCCACACACTGTGGGATGGGCCGGGAGGTACTGCTGAGCACCCGGTCAGGTGTCTGATTGACGGCAGGCTGGAGAAAGGTGGGTTCCGAGACCTCCGTGTTCCCATCCACCCGGTGGGACGGCTGCTCTGTGGTCCTTGCAGGTCCTTGGCGGGGCCAGAGCTCCGAGGAAGGTGGGCGAGGATGTGAGTCCCTCAACTAGGGGGCCCCCCTCCAGTCTCCTCCCGCCCCTCTTCCCTCAGGCCAAGCTGGGTGGTTTTTATCACATTAAGATGTGTGGCCTGATGGGGCTTACCCGGCTCCGTGAAGGAACGAAGAAAGAGCCATTGTTCCCCCGGCTGCCGCGGTGAGTGCTGACCTATTTCTGGGAGGCATGAGCCGACCACGGAGGTCACAGGGGTGGACTGCGGAGGTCGTGTGGGTGGAAGAGGCCAGCTGCCCTCGGTGTGTGTGTGGGGACCGTGCAGAGTTGGATCTGGGGGAGGGGTCAGGGACGTCCTGTCAGGCTGCTGGCACCGCCCCTCATCCCTAGAACACTTTCAGGAGTCTGTTGTGTGACCTCAGGCCCGTGCTGCTCCCTGGGCCTCAGTTTCCCCTTGTGCCAGTAAGGACCACTGCGCTAGGGGGCAGCAGAGGGCTGGTGCAACACTGACTTTGGCTGAGGCACTGCTGGGCAGGAGGGACGCATCCTGCACATCTGCACGGGGCCCGAGGAAACACAGTTTCTGCTTGGAGCCCTCTGTCCCGCATTGCGGCAGGTCTCTCTGCAGCTCAATGGCTTCCCAGAAGCAACGCCACCCCCAGGAAGCCCTCCCTGATCTCCCATCTTGATTCCTATAACCTGGCCCCTGCTCCTCTCCCATGGTACCTGGAGTATGGCCAGGAAGTGACTACTTTATTTGCCATCCTGGGCGGACCCTGCATTCCCAGAGGGCGGGGTCTGTGCCCTGGCCTGCTGAGATGAGAAGTCCAAGCCCCCTAGAAGGACAGGGAACCCCCAGGGCCTAGGTCCCCTTACACGTACCTGGCCTATCGCCTGCCTCTTCAGCGAGCAGGGCCATGGCGGGGCCTCCTCCTGCCACGCTGGCCTGCTGGCCTGGCAGAGAGTAGCTCAGGGCTCCTGGGTCTGATCAGGGGCTGGCCATAGGCCAGACCTCCTCCGTTTGCCCCGGGCAATGAGTCCCAGCACCTCCCTGTTAGGATGTGACCCATGAGGGCTCTGGGGAAGAGCTCCAAATCCCCGTTGGTAAGTCCCAAGGCCCCTGAGGCCATGGGCGGGACCAATTATTAGTTGAGAACCCCTACATCTGGGTTTGAATCCCAGATCCCTCATGATGGGAGGCTGTGGACAAGGCACTTCACTCTCCGAACCTTCTTATCTGTAAGATGGGGAGATGAGGCAGTGATGTGGGTCTGTTCCCACACTGCCTGCTCCATCAGAGGCCCCAGGAAGTGCTTATGGGTCTCACTATTGTCATCTACCTTGGAAACACCCCAGGCCACCCAAGCTGGCCCTTGGATCTGAACACTCTGGGACCTCACCACCCTGGGGTCAGCAGCCAGAGCCCTGCTTTGGGGGCCCTGCTATTGCTCTGGGTGAAGCCTGTGACTCCCAGCACAGCGTCCTTACGGTGAGCATGTCAGGCACCCCTCCAGGGGGACAGCAGTGCCGCTGAGGTGTTGGCAGAACTCCAGGGAGGTGAGTGGGGACGTTTCCAGGACATGCCTGGAATTGCCAATTGGTCAGCGTGCGCCTCCGGCCTAACCCACTTTCCTTTTGGGAGAGGGGTGAGCAGGAGAGTGGAACTCTCTCCCCCGGACCTGCTCATCTCACAGTCTTCCCAGGTCAATTAATGGCAAACCATGCTCCCAGCTGCGCAGGCCCCACCCTGCTGTCACCCAGACTCCACTCTGCTATACCTTGTGTCCAGGTCAACACATTTGGCTCAATCTTCCAAACACACCGAGGACTGAACCTCCTCTCAGCACCTCCACTGCTGCCATGCTGCTCTGAACCACCATCATCTCTTACCCAGGTGACTCAAGTACCCTCCCGACTGGGCTTCCAGCTTCTGCCTCTTCTGCCCACAGCCTCTTCTCCACAGTAAGCCCCAGGCCATGCCATGCCGTGCCACCCCACGCCATCCCATCCCATCTCATCCCACCCCATGCCATCTCATGCCATCTCTCTTCTGCCCAAAGCCCTCCCAGGCTCCCACCTGACAAAGAGAAGAAGGCAAAGTCTTTACTGCGGCTGCAAGGCCTACACAGACTGCACCCCATCTCACTCCTGACTCATCTTCTACCTACAATCCTCCCTCCTTCACTTTCTCACCTTAGCGCTTATCATTACCCTGGCAGCTAAACATTCAGCTTGCTCATCTGTTTGCTCTTTGACTCCCATGCCGGAATGTCAGATCCAGGACAGGGATTTTGTCTGTCTTGTTCCCTGTTGTGTCTCCAGCACCTAGAACAGTGCCCAGCACTGTCCAGTACCTACCTGTTGAACAGATGAATGAGCGTGACCAGAGCTAGCAGGCCCCATCCTTGTAGCCAGAGCTGCTTCAGCCCCCGACGGTGTCTTAGAGCACACCAAGGGCATCTGACCCTGGGCTGGTTGCAGCCTCAGGTCCCCAGTTTCCTCATCTGTAAATTGGGGCTATGGTGAGGTACAGACAGCCTCCTGTGTGGTTTTATGTCCCCTCAGGGTCCCGGGGAGGATGGGTTGGGGTTCTGGAGAGGGCTATCCTCTGAGCAGCCCAGCACCTCCAGCCCCAGAGACAACGGAGGGAACTGGCCATGGCTGGATGAGTAGAGGTTGGCTCCTAAGGAGACAGGGTTCGTGAAGGAGGTCCCTGAGTTCTAGAACATATTTGAGCCTGATCCACAAACATGGGCTGGATATTTGAGTCAAAGGGAGAGAGCGAAGGACAGGACAGTCTGGTCAGTAGACCTGGCTGATTCCCGCTCTGCTGAACCTGGGCACGACCCTTCCTTGGGTGTGGATGGGGAGGGAGCTGGTTGTGGTCCCTGAGTCAGGACAAGAGACCCTGTACATACAGCCCTGGGTGGGGGTGGGGGAGTCAGAGGCTATTTCTCTGTCCACCTGTTTGTTCATCTACCCATAGTAGAGTGGCGAGCTCACTAAATCCCGGTTGGATGAGCTCCCAGCTCAATCCTCAACCTTCCCCCATCATGGGCTCTGCATCTGGCCCCCATTTTGCCCTGCACCAGAGCAGTGTGAAGAAAGGCACTGGATTGGGAGAAGAGTCCAATTCTGGTTCCAAATTCCAAGTCCACCACTTGCAGCATTGTCATTTAACTTCCAACCTCAGTTTCTACATCTGTAAAATGGGTATAAAAATTCCCATCTTGCAAGGCAGGCAATCAAATGAGATAAAGGGAGAACATGTTTTCATAATGAGGTAAGGTGCGTTTTTCTGAATAGGCATTGGATGTGGTGATGTCTTGCGCAGTGTCTGCCCCAGAAGGCTCTTTTTCCTCCAGGCTGGCCCGTTCCCCTCCAGTTGTGCTTGCTGTAGCCAGCCGGTGCTGTCCTAAACACATTTTAGGTGGAGTCTTGCTCTAGCCCAAAGCCCTTTTATGTCATTCCATTCCTACTCCTCAGCCTGGGGCAGGGGTTACAAAGGGAGAGAATTATCGGATCTGCTGGGAGGGTCTACTTGGAAGTTTTGGAGATAATAAGCTGCTATCAAACAAGAAAGATTATGGAGGAAGCTATAAAGTTTTCAAGACTTTTAAGGCTAAACTATGACACCTGGGAGACATTTTTTACTTTGACCAGGCTCCCCAGGGCAGGAAAGTGGGGAAAGATGTGGGAGTCTGGGCTACCGGAACAGTGAAAGGGGAGGAAGTGGGGGCCTTCTGGGCATCAGGCTGGGGAGGGCAGTGCAGTGATTCAGCCCACCCCTGCCTCCTCCGTCATCTGTCACCTTCTGGACCAGGTCCATTCTCCCCTTGTCTGTCTCCTGCCCAGTCCAGCCTCCTGCCTGCTGAAACCCCTCAAAGCTCCCCAGGCAGGCTTGTAGGACCACCCCTGAGTGTCCTGGGCTGGAGTCAGGTCATCTGGGTTCTGTTCCTGAGTCCGCCACTCTTGGCTAAGTCACTCCTAACCCCAGCTCAGTCTTCAAGCCCTGAAGCCAAGGGGGCAGTGGACCTGGAACAGCAAAAATGGTACGAAAAGTGCGGTAGCTGTAAGGGCAGAGCTGTGCTGCACAGAAAAATTCTTGCAGAATTAGCCTCATCCACTCCCACCATCACCACCAGGGCCCTCTTTTGAGGAGAGAGGAGCCAGCAGCCTCTGCCTGACCTGAGGGGGATGGGAGGCGGGGAGGAGAAGGAGTAGGAATACAGCTCGAGGGTGCTGGGTTTAGCTGAGGCAGCCCAGCAAGGACCACGTCTCTCCCTGCACCTGCCGGGCACTGCGGCTGGCTCCAGACACAGTCAGCCCCTTGACCCCAAGGCCCACCCATGATGTATGGGGCTTCCTCTTCCTGAAGGCACAGCTCCTGGAGAAGGTGTGGGCCAGGGCAAAGCTCTAACCAGTACCCTGGCCAAATCCCTGGAACCAGCCCTTCCTCTCAGCGGTCAAGCAGGGGCACTCTTGTCCAAGAAGGTCTCTGGACCAGATCGGGACCAGCTCCTAGAAGACACCTTTCCAGGTGCAAGTGGGTGAGACTGAGAGGTACCTGCACAGGGGCTGTGTGCTGGGGCAATTCTCAGTGCGAGTGCAGGGGGTGGCCAAGATCTAGACCCCAACCTTGGCCCAGGAGCTCCCAGTGTGGGGGCAGAGGAGGAGGAGGGGAAGACACCAGTCTGCCCTCCTGAGCCCCCAACTTTTTCCATCTCCAAGGGTCTGAGGATGGGTGGGCAGTGAATGCACAAGCAGCACCCACTGGCTGGGGAGGGGAAGACTGGGCAGTTGGTGAAGTGAGAGTGGTCAAGACCCTTGCCATTCATCCTTCCAGCCTGTGTCTCCTGGGAGACAGGAGATGGAACAGACTCCTCCCACCACGAAGGTCTCTGAGGCACCTGGTGTGGATACAGGCACAGGTCCGGGTTAGCCAGTTCCTGAGGCATCAGTGTTCTTGACTTGGGACAGAAGGAGGAAAACCCCACCACTGTTCTCACTGTGCCCTGAGCCCTCTGCCTACCCAGAAGTCCCCAAGTGGGGGAAGGATGCACAGACTCATTCTCAGGTGGGGAAGCTGGGCTAGAGAGTGAGAGGATGCAGATGGGATCCCAGCCCAGGAAGCAGCTGGCCTTTCGCAGGCTGGGTCTGCCCACCCAAACTGGGCCTCCCCCAGTCACTGGCTGCTCCTCCGCCTCTGCCAGGGTCCTGCTGCAGAATTCTGCACTAATTATATACTCTGAGCCGATTTCCCCTCTGGGCTGGCTCTACCTGTCCAGGCTACCCACAGTCCCTCCTGCTTGCGAAGAATAAATCATTCACACGGCACGGCACCTGGACCCTGCACACAGTAGGAACTCAGTTTAAGTCACAAGACTCAGAACTTGGGGCCTTAGCGGGGGTCAGCTTACCGAGTTCCCACACTTGCAAGACCCCCGCACTCAAGGCAGGACCACAGCCATCTCCATGCTACAGACGACAAGACTGAGGGTAACTGCCTTGCGGAAGTCCATGGCGAAGTAAAGGTGGGAGGAGGATTCCAGCGGTGGATGGGACCTGCACCTCCTTCAAGCGCAAAAATTCGGGGCACTTGGGGAGGTGGAAACAAGAAGCCCTGTGGCTGCTGTGTGAGGGGAGACACCGCAGGTGCCCCGGGCGGGCATCCCCTCATCCATGTTCCACCGTCTCAGACCGGTAGGCGCGCCCGGAGAGGGGTGCTCCTTGTTCCGAGCCGCTGCGCGCCTTAGGCCCTACCGCCCCAGGCACCCTCCTGCCCCGCGCCCGCTCACCGATGATGATGGTGCAGGCGCTCACCAGCCCGATCTCCTTCTTGAGCGCCACCCGCTCCGAGGCGCCGGGCCCGGGGCCCGGGCCAGGGGAGGGCGAGGGAGCAGGGCCCGGGTTCCCGCGCCCGCTCGGCTGCTGCGTGTGGCCGGCCATGTCGCTGTCCCGCCGCGTCCCAGCTCCCTGCGCTGCCCCGTCTGTCCGACCAGCCGCCAGGCAGCCCGTCCGTCCGGCTGTCGGTGCGCGCCGCTCTCGCAGGCCGGACAGCGCCCACAGGCGGGCGCATGCGCTGGCGCGGGGCCCTGGCCCCGAGCCCCGGCCCGCGGGGCCCAGGGAGGGGCGGAAGGAGGACCGGCCAGCAGCCCCCTCCCCCACCTTCCTTAAAGGGAACTCCCCGCCGTGGCCCCCACCCTCCCAACGCGGGCCTGGAAGGAAGGAGAGGACTTGGGGCAGACCTAGGAAGAACTTCCTGGACCCAAGAAGGCCTAGGAAGAAGGCCTGGGGTGGGGGCGGGGGAGCAGGGCTCAAAGGCAGGACTCTCCCTGCCCTCAAGGAGACTGAGGAAGCTGGCAAAAATAATAGCCGTCTGTGTATTGAGACCTGCTGTGCGCCAGAGCCGCCATACTCCTTAAATCCTGGCGCGGACCCCTAGAGTGTGTGTACGGGGAGAGGGGTGGAGACTGGGCTCGCTCTCCAGGTGAGAGCTGAGGCCCCGGGACAGTAAGGAAGGTCACAGAGCAAGTGCAAACCCTTTCTGATGCCTCCTTGGCTTCCAGACGCTGCTTGGGGTGTGTGAGGTATAGCTCTCGGAGGGGTGGGGGCTTTGTCCAGGATCCCCTGGGGTCACGAGACCCTAAGCCCCCCTCATCAACAGTCTGGGGAGACAGGGTTGGGGTGAAGACTCTGGAGCCCCTCACCGTCATCCAGAGGGGACCCAGTGCCTGTGGGGGTCCTGGAAGGGGTTCTGCTCTAAACCTTACCTTCCCCCGCCCTCCGCCGCCCAGCCCGGCTCTGGACTGGGTCCGGCAGGTTCTGCCCGCAGACGCCTGGCCACAGAGTCGAGGCTCAGTGGACTAGAACTCGGGTCTTTGGCGAAGGCCCCTCGTCTCTTGAGTCTCTTCAGTTCAAGAGACGAGGCCACCTCAACTGCCCGGGAGACACGGAGAAGGGGCTGTGGCCCCTGGGGTCGCAGGAGGAGGTAGGGCTTGCAGGGTCCGAGGGAGGCTGCCTCCTCCTCCCGGAAGCCGTCCGGACTGTGCAGCCGGGCCGGCGGGACAGACGCAAGGGGGGCCGCGTCGGGGGCCACCGGGGCGGCGGGGCGGGGCGAGCCTGGCACTGTGCGGCCGGCGGCGGAACAGCCTTTGTCCCTTCCTGGCGGCCGCCGCGACGCGCCGTCCCCTGCATGTGGATGAGGCCGCGCCGGGCGCCCCGTCCTTCCCCCGCCCGCAGCCTCGGGCTTGCGGGGTGGGGGTGGGGGTCGCCCTGGTCCGACGGGCGGACCGGGTGTTGGGGCGGCGTCTGGGGTCGGGTCCCGGGCTGTGGGAGGAGCATGGGGGGCAGGCGTGGCGGTTCAGGGGGGTTGCGGGCGAGGAGGACCTTCGAAGTCGGGGGCAGGGACCTGGGAGTAGGGGCGGGAAGACCCTGGGGGGACGTGGAGGGGGAGGCCGCCCGGCGAAGCTTCAGCCCTTGCGCTCCCGTCGGAGTGCGGCATTCTTGGCGCCCTCCGCCTCCCGCCCCAGAGACGCGTTCAGGCCGACTCTCTTAAAGGAGACTGGCGCAGGCGTGGGGCGGGGGAGGCGCACGAGCTGTGCAGACTCTTAATTGTCTTGGGGGCGTGGGGGTGTCTGACCCGTTCACTCTCCGCACGCACTTGCCCTTGCAACGCTAGGGTCTGTTGGGAGAGGGTCCTGCGGGGGCTTGTGCCCCCGGGGGTTGGTGGTTTTCGAAGGCGAGCCTCTCACGGCACCTGAAATGTGTAGTCAGTGTTTGAGGAGAAGCGGTGACTCTAGGGCACTGCACAGGATGGAATTTGCATGTTGTTTTCCAGGCCCACAGTTCAGGAGGTGATTTTAGTGGCATAAACTAGAACCTGCAAACCCTGATGGGAACAAAGAGTTGGCAAGATTGTTTTACCATCCGAAAGACAAGCAGTAGAAGTCACCACGTAAACAGGAAGAAAAAAAAAAGGAAAACCATAGGATCTTCTCAACACATTCAGAAAACAGTCTTCCACGTTTTAAACAAACCAAAAGACTCTTAGCAAATTAGACATAGAAGAGAACTTGCTCATGCCCTCCTGAAGGCCTGTCTCTGTCATGGCTCACTCTGTAGGTTTGTGAACCTTGACACTGTCCATCGCCCCCTCACACCCGGCACAGCTACTTAAAAAAAAAAAAAAAAGAGATCTTTCTCAATCTGACAAAGGTATCTTACCAAACCCCCAAACCCTCCAAGAAACAAAAAACAGCAAACAAAAGCCCTACAGCTAACATTGTGCTTAACGTTGAATGCTTTTCCACTGAGACTGGAGATGAGAAAGAACGTTAGCTTTTCTATACACCACTGGGCTGGTCGTCCTCGCTGGTGCAATAAGGCAAGAAAAAGAAGGAATAAGGCGCAACCTTTTAATGACCAAAATCTGGAATGCTGACACCACCAAATGCTGGTGAGGATGTGTAGTAACAGGTGTTCATTGCTGGTGGGAATGCAAAATGGTACAGCCACTCTGGAAGACAGTTTAGCAGTTTCTTACAAATCTAAAATACTCTTACCATACAACCCAGCAATCGTGCTCCTTGGTATTTACTCGAAGGAGTTGAAAACTTATATCCACACAAAAACTTGCACATGGATGTTTATAGCAGCTTTATGTAGAATTGCCAAAACTTGAAAGTAATCTAGGTGTCCTTCAGTAGGTGAATGGATAAATTGTGGTCCATCCACGTGTGGAATAATACTCAGCACTAAAAATAAATGCACTATCAAGCCATGAAAAGACATGGAGAAAACTTGAATGCATGTTACTAAGCGAAAGAAGCCGACCTGAAGAAGTATGAAGCTAGGAAACGAAAATATAAAACTGTCATTTACATATGACATGATTGGGTAGAAAATCCAAACAAAATTTATAAGCAAACTTAAGGTTAGTTAATTTAGTAAAGTAGCTGACTCTAAAACATATATAAAGAAGAACAAAGTTGGAGGACTTACACTACAGTTAGGGAGACAGGTGCAAGGATAAACAAGTCAACTAGGAACAGAATAGAAAATGAGAAACAGACCCATCCATCTATGGACTCCTGTTTTATCACCACAAGGTTGACATCGCAGAGCAGGGGAGAGAAGTGGGACAGACTTTTCAGTAAACGGCGCTGGATCAATTAAGTATCCATATTGGAAAATAACAAAAACAAAAAAACCTCTTCATCTCTACCTTACACCATACCCTACAACCAATTCCATGGATGTGCGCATGAAAACAAAATGTATATGTGAAAGGTAAAATAACAAGGCAGCTAGAAGAAGACTTAGGGGGAAGAATAGATTCATTTTCCTACACAGGACACAAAAAGCATGATGAGTAAAAAAGTGACAAATTGGACTCCATTAAAATTAGAAACTTCTGTTAATCAAAAGGCATGATTAAGAGAGGAAAAAGTAAGCCACATTTGAGAGAAGTTATTTCAATACATACATCTGATAAAAGACTTGTATCTTAAAAATATGAAAACTACAAATCAAAAGGAAAAAGACTTTTAAGTAGGTGCCTCACAAGGGAGGATGTCCAAATGGCTGGTGAACTTTTGAACAGGTGTTCAACCTCATTAGTCATCAGGGAGATGCAAATTAAAACCAGAATGAGATACCACTGTGCATCCACCAGGGTGCTTAAAATTAAACACCAGCGTCGGCAAGGATGTGGAGCAACCTGAGGCTCTCATACGCTGCCGAGGGAGTGTGCACTGATGCCAGCAGTTTGGAAGACGATTTGGCGATATTTCTAAATCCCTATAGCCCAGCTTCTCCGTTCTGTGTCAGACACCTGCTGGGTACCACCTCAGATCCTCCAGCCTCACCTTGGAGGCCTTGGTTACGTTTCCTTCCTTTTCGAGTACAACCTGCGGACACCTCCCATCACTCCCCCCTCCCCAGGGCTTCTCTGCTACCCCCTGAGGCATGAGACAGTGAGGGATGAAACTGGTACCCACCAATTTGTAACCAAAAATGCAGGGGAGTTAACACACTTTGGCCCATCTTTGGACGATGGCAGGTGGAAGCCAGTGGACAAATTCTCCCCCATTCCTCATCCCAGATGGACTGTCATGAATCTTATTCATTATAAAGCCTCTTGCAAGAGGGTCCCAACAGCCCAGCAATCAGATGCTTTTGGCACCAAGCTGTGGTCAGTTCAGAAACTCATCCTTGTATTGGCTCTCTTGTCTTCCCTGCCTCACCCCCTTTCCCCTCACTCTCGATTCCCTGTGATCGCACCCCCTGATCGAAAAGCACCACCTAAGCTTTTGCCTCGGGCTCTGTGTCTGGAGAGCCTGGGCTGAGATACACTCCCAGGTATATACCCAACAGAAATAAACATAGCAACGCACTGAAAGACGTTTACAACGTTATTCATAACACCACTCTTCACGGTAGCCCCAACCCGGAAAAACCATTATTAGTAGAATGGATAAATATGTCAGAGTACATTCAAATCCTGGAGTCCTGTACTGCAAGGGAAATGAGCAAACTACTACCATGCCACAACCTGGATAAGTCTTATAGACATAATATTGAGCAAAAGAAGCCGAATACGATATAAAATGCTGGGATGATCTCATTCACGAGAGGTGCTAAAACGGGCAAAATTAATGTATGAGGCTAAAGGTTAAGATAGAGGTGCTCGTTGGAGGTGGAGACTGGAGAGGGACACAAGGAGAGCTCTGGGGTACTGGTCATGTTCTGTCTCTTGAACTGGGTGCTGGTTATACGAGTATGTGCAGTTTGTGAAAACTCATCAAGTGGAACACTTAGGATTTATACAATATTTTGTATGTAGGTTATGCTCACTTCAACAAGAATAGGACATTAAACATGTCCTTTCAGGGCCCCTGGGTGGGACAGGATCCGAGTGCGGTGGCGGAGGGGGGGGCCCCTTGGGTCTATTCTTTCTCCACCAGCTCCTCAAGGTCATTGAACCTGCTTGGCGCCCCCACACCTGTTCTGGCCTTAACTCCCTTCTCCTGTTACTCACATTCTAACCTAGGTAGCCACTCAGGCAGCCTGTTTCTCCTTGGTTTCCACATCCTGATTCCAAACCATTCCCTAATTCTCAAGCATCTCTTTGCTGATGGTCCTTGGGAACCCCTCTCTGTTTCTGTCTCGTGGGGCTCTCAGCCTTGGACATAGCTGCTGCCCTTCGTGTTTCCTCTCTGCCCTCTCTGCACCCTCCCTGGACAGCCACTGTTCACGTCCGGCCCTAATGCTGGTAGGCCCAGGGCAGGAGTCCAAATGAAGCCTCCACATGCTATATGCCTAAATATTTAGTGAAAATCCCCTCTCCTAAGGTCACTATGGAGCAGAGAGTGGAGAAAGCACAGTTATGGGGAAACCGGGCTGCTTGGACACTGTCCTTGGTGATCTGGGGCAGCCAACTTTAAATGAAATCTTCGTCTCTTTTTCTGGTTTCCCAGGGCGGAGGCTATGACTGCCCCCCCTACATGCATGTGCGTGTGTGTGTACACACACACACACACACACACACACACACACCACCACCACCACCACCACCACCACCACCACCACCACCACCACCACTCTTAGCCCAGCATCTTCTGACTTGGGGGGCCCTTGTATTACACCTATTCCTCTCCCACAATTCTCCTCTGTTCAGTTAGTTATCAAACTTTAGAATATTCTGTGAGACTGAAATTTTTAAAAAAATGTCTGTATTTGGTTCTGGTGACATTCTGGATCTGCATGGTGTGAGGGTCCATGGCAGGGACCACCTTGCCCGGGGCTCAGCCTGCACAATCGGTGCTTCTAGAATGATCAAATGAAGAGTGTGTCACCACACCAAGCCCTCACCCACTCCCTCCTGGGATGGGGACCCAGATCCCAGTGTCCACTCCCAGAGCTCTGACGGCCTCCATCCTCCACACCGTCCTCCCCCCCGCCCCAATACTCTCTACCACCCACCGTATCCTCGAGCCTGACTGACGACAGCTTCTTTGTCACCCCAGCGTTGCTCCAAAATGCAAATCTCCCCCATCCCAAACTGTCCCTGCTCAGTGCAGCCCTGGGGGAGAGGATCAACCCCCTCCACGGAGATGTTTCTGTGGGGAGACCATTTAACTAACAGTCCAAACGGGGACCCTTTTGAAAATGCAAAGGGGTGCTGTTAATAATTACAGCAGGATGACAGGTGTAAACCAGATGTCTGAGCAAACTGGGATGTGTGGTCACCCTCTTTAAAGCCACTGTCCCTGCCTCTGCATGCTCAGATGTCAGTCCCCACCTTGCCTTGCCTGTGCTGGCTGCCTGGCCTGCAGCCCCTCACACACACCTTCATGCTCATGTGCGTCCCTTGTGAGTCAGCCAGCTCACCACCTTCTCCAGGAAGATGTCCTGGTCCCCAGACTGGACCACGAGCCTCTTCTGTGCCCGCCTCGCCACCTCTCCTTACTGCTTCTCTCCCCGCTGGGCCAGATGCTCCTCAAAGCCCACCTGGCCTTCCTCCCAGCATAGCCCTCAGTGCAGGCTCCCAGGTGTCTGGCCTGGGAACTGAGAGATACAGGTTCTAGCCCCAGCTCTGCCCCCGACTTCTGAGCTGGATGAGTCACTGAACATCTGTGAGGGGGAGGGAGCGGGGACGGGTTCTCATCCCTCAGTGCCACAGCCGTCCTGGGGGGCAGCTTGCCCAGGCCCTGGGGTTCCTGGGCCTACTAGTCGGAAGAGGGGAAAGGAGGGGATGGGTGACCTGTTGGGGAGTCTGGGACTCTCGCGTCCTCCTCGGTCACCCCATGCCCTCCCCTGAGACCCTCATAAGCACAGCCCTGTGCAGCCCCCTGTAGGTGGGGTGGGGGCCGTGGGTAGCAGGAACCAGTAGAGAACATGAGAAGCTGGGGCTTGGGCCTCTGCTCTGGAACTGGGCTCTCCTCTCCCTTCTGGTTGTCCCAGCCCCAAATCCTACGGGGCCAGCATCCTGAACCGGGACCCTCCGCCCCGGCCAAGGACATCTGCCATTCCAAAAGGCGCCACCAGAGGGCAGCCTCCCTCACCATGGGATAGACCCTGTGTCCTGCCCCACTCCGCCATCAAGGAATCCAGGCCCCTGGCGGACCCTGTCCTAAGGTGTTGGCCCGGGCTGGCCAGGCTTCTTGGGACCAGAACCCAGCCTCTCTTGGGACCACTGGAGTTAGCTAGGAGCCAGGGAAGTCCTTCCCAAGGGCTGCCCAGGCTCCCTCCTGTTAGCTGCCTGAGTGGGGAGACTTGCCTCCTGGCCCTAGAGATGCAGAGGAGGCCCCGGGGGCCGTAGGTGCTGGCCTGGGTCAGGAAACTCATAGTGAAACCAGAGAGATCTCGTAGTGAAATTCATTCCGCGCAGCACACCTGCCTCGGGGCAGGGCTGGCGAGGGACTGGGAGGCGATAGAGCCTCTGCGGTGGCGGTGGCGGGAGGGCCCAGAGCCTTATCTGATGGGCCCTGGCCTTTCTCACAGCTGAGCGGAGCTGCCCTGACAGGCCGACCACAGCCTGGTGGGCAGGGGCTCTGCAGGCCCCGGGGGCCCAGCTTCCCCACCTGCCCAACAGGCAGGGAGGCAGTGAGCCTGGGAAAGGTGCGGGCGCAGGAGTGGGTGCAGTGGAGAGGGGTGCCCAGGCAGGCCCCTCGGAGACCCGGTGCCTCAAAATACCGGGAAATGTCAAAACCAGTTTCAAAACATTGGGGCAATCTAGGCGTGTACTTGTAACGAACTAATGCTTTTAATGTGAAAACAAGACTTTGCACGTCACCAGATACTCTTTGGATTTGAGACACATCAGCCCCTGGGACACTGCAGGACCTTATTATTCCACGAGCGGGGACTGTCCTCCGTCTTGCGGGCGGCTTGGGGACCATGCGTGGAATGTCACTGGGGGACCACACAGAAAGTCTGAACATGGGGCCCCTGTGGACAGGACGGCTCTCTGGGTGCCCCCCCCCACCTGGATCCCTCTCCTGGGGGGGCACTCCTTGTGCTGACTGATGCCAGAGCTGGTGGAGAGGGCAGGGGTCTGACTCCCCTGGGTTGTGGACGGTGTTCCACTCTGGAGAAACGCAGGCCCACCTACTTTTCCAGGGACCCTGTCCAGATGGGCCTGCTGGATCCTGGGTGCTCTCAGAAGGGTCTGGGGAGGAACCGTCTCAGTGTCAGAGGGGTCTCCCAACCCCTGGCTCCCGGCCACCTTCCTGGGACCACCTCTTTGGGCCCAAGACACCAGCCACTCTGGGTGGGCTGGGCTGAGATCTCCATTAGGGGAGGATTCAAACCTGGCCTTGCCACCCATGTCCTGATATGAGTCACCAGTGGGGCTGGGAGCCTCGGGCCCACTCAGCACCATCACCAAGGGCCCTCGGGACCAATGGCTATTGGAACTCTTTCCCAAGAGGAAGATGACGCATTCTCTTGTGTCCATCTTACAGGGAGGAAGACCTGTGATTCTCAGGGCCTCGTGGGTGGGGGTCAGCTTGGCCAAGGGTGGGTCCTGCTAAGAGGGAGGTGCTGGCCTAGCCAGGCCATGGGATAGGATCAGGGCATTGTCTGGGGGGTAGATGGGAGTGGGGCCGGCAGTGTGTTGTCTTCCCATTTTCTTTTTTTCTTTTTAAACATCTTTAGTGGAGTATAATTGCTTCACAATGGTGTGTTAGTTTCTGCTTTATAACAAAGTGAATCAGTTATACATATACATATATCCCCATATCTCCTCCCTCTTGCGTCTCCCTCCCTCCCACCCTCCCTATCCCACCCCTCTAGGTGGTCACAAAGCACGGAGCTGATCTCCCTATGCTATGCGGCTGCTTCCCACTAGCTATCTATTTTACGTTTGGTCGTGTATATATGTCCATGCCACTCTCTCACTTCGTCCCAACTTGCCCTTCCTCCCACCCCGTGTCCTCAAGTCCATTCTCTACATCTGCGTCTTTATTCCTGTCCTGTCCCTAGGCTCATCATAACCATTTTCTTTTAGATTCCATATATATGTGTTAGCATACAGTATTTGTTTTTCTCTTTCTGACTTATCTTCCCATTTTAAAGGTGAAAAAGCTGAGGCACGGAGTGGAAATAATCAGCCCAAGGTCACATCGCTGATAAGTGCGGAGCTGGGATAGTCAGATCCAGAAACTGCAACCCCCGGGAGGCGTGGGCCTCCTGGTCCTGGGGCTCCTCACTCCATCCTGCCCTGGGGTCCCTCCTGGCACTCAGCCCAGCCTGTCAGTTTGATGGGCAGAGACCTTGGTCTGCTGATGGCCCTGCTTGGACCCACAAGGCTTATTCTTCCCAGAGCTGCCTGTGGTCTTGAAGGGAGGCCCCCAAATAGGTCAGAGGATGTTTGACCCCTGCTGTGCTCTCACCACGCCCTGGAACCGCTCACACCTCCCTCAGGGAGCTACTCGCAGACCCCTGCCCTGGACTACACTGCCTGGTTGTTCTCTGTCCTGTCCACGGCCTCTGTCCTCCATCTGCCCCTGCAATGCCCCCGGGGCTCCCTCCAGGGCCACCATCCCTCACTCGGTGATTTGTGGCCTGCAGTTTCCACTCCTCGCTGCCCCACCCTAAGACCCAACTCCCCTCAAGCCAATGGTCCCATGAGTAGTATCCATCATCTTCCTTCACACCCAGGGCCCCTACCCTTCCTTATCCAGGTGGGTACCCCCATCTGCTGCTCAGGCAAGAACACTGGGGCTTCCTCATCTCTCCCCTCTCCCCCACCTCCCGTGAGCACTTACATCTGGTCAATCCAGTCAGATTCATTACCCCTTCTATAAAGAATCTTATAATTCTTGCCATCCCAAAATAAAATTCATAGATAGTATAACCTACAGTCATAATTTTAAAAATATCAATATAATGACCTATCTTTAAAACAAGGGAGAAATAAAAGGAATGTAATTTATAACTTCAAGTGTGTATTTGATTTGAAAAAATGCTTGCGTATGACCTACAGAGGACTCAAGATACTGGTTGTGTAGCATCGTCGAGGCTGTAGCAGCTGCAGACGCAGACGGGTCAGAGCATCCTTCCAGGCTCAGACGGCTGCTGGTGCCATGGCTTAGGGATGCGATTTTCCAAAATGGCAAACAACTCCTGGTAAATATCCGAACGAAGCCAGGTTCCATTTTGCTTAGATCGTCACGCTTGCTGCATCCCTAGGGAATTCTGTATTTGGAAACCACGTAAAAAGAAAGCAGGTTCCGGACTCTGATCATTACCAACAGGCTTTTCACCTTGGCCGGGATTCCTCGGTCTCAGTATTACGGACATGCTCTTGTGCACGGTGGGATGTTGGTGGCATCCCTGGCCTCCACCCACTAGATGTCAGTAGCACACTCAGCCCCGGTGGTAATGATCAGAAATGTCTCCAGACTTTGTCAAAGGTCCCCCCCAGGGGCAAAATCACCCCCAGTTGTGAACTACCCGCCTACCCGAGTGTCCGGTGGGATCTTCAGACACTGTGTGGGCACAGGACAACTTGCTGCTGGGCAGGACGGCCCTCACAGCCAGTCCCCACCGACAATGCCAGTAGCACCCCCATTACCACAACACCCAGTTTCCCCTCCATTTCTCAAACACCCCGTGGGAGAAGCACAGCCACTGTGAGGGCCTCTCACCCACCTGGTTCTCTGATCCGGGGGGGGCAACCAGGCCGAGAAGCCCCTTCCCCTTGCCCGCACACACTGTAAGACCTGCGTCCTGACTTCTCCCTGGGGCCCAGTCACCACTGCCTCACTGGCCCTTGTAGGGACATCTGGCCCGTCCCTGCTATGGCCCGAGGGGCCCCCGTGCTCCAGCCTTGCCCACGTTGCCCCTCCTGCCTCTCCCTTCCAGTTCCCCAGGGTCTCGTCCTTCTCAGTGCCGTTTCCTCTGCGTCATTACCCTGGAATTCCTCCTGCGTCCTTGGTCTGGAGGAGATTTCTCAGCCCAGGTGTCTTCTCCAGGGAGCCCTCCCTGACCGCCCCCTCCCCTGCATGGCCTGGGCCAGCATTTCCTTCCGGGTTTCCCAGCCCCCAAGGCAGCATCCGCCCAGCACACGTGTCTCACCTGCCCCCGCCCCATCCCCAGAGTCTGGCTCCAAGAAGGTGGCGTGACTGAGACTGCGACTCACTTCCACCTTGGTTGCATCCACTGAGGCCTCCAGGGCCCACCCCACAGACTGGAGGAGGCGCCTGCTGAGGGGCAGGCCTGGGAGGCCAGTGGGTTACGGCCCTGGGCGGGGGGCCACCCGGAATCTCGTCTCCCTGCCCGGAGCTTCTGCCCCTTCTCCCACAGGATTGTGGGAGGGTGGTGGCTGGAAGCGGTGGGGGGACATTAGAATTTCTCTACCCAAAAGCGTCTACTGGGGAAGGGCTGCTGCAGTCCAAAGTGGAGCTGGGGCTGAGGACAAGCACAGGGGGGAGGGGGCAAAAGGGACCCCAGTCCAGCTCCTGGCATCCACCCCTTGAGGAGCCGGAACTTCCGGCCCCTAAGGTGTCCCTGGGGCGTGGAGCACAGGGCACAGACAGCAGCCAGAGGCATCCTGAGCTGGCCTTCAGCTCAGTCCTTGTCTCCCCACAAGCCTGCCCGTCCCTGAGCAAGGTTCATGCCCTGCAAGCAGGCGAGGGCCGTGGGCAGCACAGGGAAAGGCTGCAACCACCCCTACCTGGCCACCCCTCAGCCCTTGGCACCCCATCCCGTCCTGTGGGTGCCTGGCTTCTGGGACACCTCCTGTCTGCGGTGCAGGGACTGGAGGGGGTTTGGGGAGGGGCGCGCTGATGGATGAGGCCATCTCCAAGCAGGCAGAGCTGAGCGCACGGCGGCGAGAGGCGCCCGGGTCCTGGGAGGATACAGGAGGTGGAGGCCCTGATACTCAACAGTCTAGGAAGTGAGGCACCAGCAACTCCCGTCTCTGTCAGCTCCTGTCAGGCCTCAGTGCCCCGAACTGGGAAATGGGGAAAGTGACCTTTGCCCTCCTCTCCTGGTGGCTATTGCAGGAGAAGGCCGGCAGCATACCTGAAATGGGGCCCTCCAGCTCCACTGAGTCTGGGGTCCCAGGCCCCAGGCCCCGCCCTGGGCTGCTGGCCACACGTGCCCCCTGCCTCTGTTGGACGTGTCCACCAGGCCTTTCCCCCAGTTCCTCGGGCTTCTCTCAGTGATGCAGGCAGCCTGGCCCTGGCTTAGCTGAGGTATCTCTTGGCCAATGCAGACATGCCCACTCCTGGGCCAGGCCTGGCTCCCAGGCCCCTTTCCTCCTGGCGTCCTCAAGGGTCACCACGCTCATTCGTGCGGGCCTTGCCCATGGGCTGGTTCTTCCTGGGCTTCTGGTCAGGATGGTGATCTCCTGGGTTCTTGCTGGTTCTCGACCTTGGTTTTGTGCCCTTGCCCTGGTTTGTTTTTATCAACAGTATCTGTGAGGCCCAGCGGGAGGGGACGGGCAGGGAGCCCAGGGTGGCACTGCAGTCCCCCCTCCAGGCCTTCCTCCCCAGGGGGACTAGCTGGTCATGGTGCACCTGGGTGGGTGTGGGGAGGCTGGCAGGTGGGTGCTGACCCCTGGTGGGGCTCTGGTGAAGACCCTTTGCCTGGAAGGCCCAGGGACACCCCATGGGCCCCATGTGGCTCTGTGACTGTGTGTGGGAGAGATGAGCCTTGAGAGAGGGTGTGAGAGTGAGTGTGTGGTGTGGGCCCAGAGACAGGGATCGTGAGAATGTGAGTGGGTGAGACCGAGGGCAGGGGTGCCCTTGCCATCTGGGACATCCCCTGGGGAGAGAGTTCAGGGAATGGGGGAAACAGTGTATCAGGAATGCTGGCCACTAGGTGTCACCAGGAGCCCAAGGGACAGATGAAAGGCCCCAGGTGAGGGGCCAGAGCCCCTCCTCGCCCCCAGGCTTGCCCCCTCCCACGGGCAAGGGGCGCTCCCTGGTCTGTCAAGCCATCTGAGCGTCCACTAGCTGTGTTTACCCTGTGGGGTGGCACTGCCCCCTCCAGGAGGAGACATTCTCCATGGAGGCCACCCTGTCCCCACCTCCTTCCCACACAGACCCAGCTGAGGACAGAGCTAGTGAGTGGTGGGGAGGCAGCATGAGCTCCCAGCCACCCGGCCCCTCTGTGGTGCAGCTGTCTTGCTATGGGGGGAGGGGGAACCTTTTTGCCAGCACTTCCAGGTGAGCACTTTGACTGCACACTGGCCTGCCTGCCTGCCCCTGTCCAGCTCGGCAGTTAGATTCCCACGGCCCTACTCCAGCCCTCTCAGGCCCGGTCCCCACCCTCTTGCCATGCACTCACTTGTGCGATGCCCGGCGAGGACCTACTGTGTGCCAGGTGCTGGGGATGCAGCCACACACAAGACGACTGGACTCCACCCCATGGAGCTTGCATGCTACAGAATGCTAAAGTCTCCCACAGATGAACCAGAGAATTTGTGATGGGGACTCTGTCACACAGGAAAACAATCATGGAGGAACTGGGAGGGCCATGGGGGTGGCTGTTTTGGAGGGTCCAGGGAGGGTTTTTGTGAAGAGGCAATGAGGAGGATCAGTCATGTGAAAACTGGAGAGAAGAGCATTCAGGGCAGCTGGAACAGTATGTGCAAAGGTCCTGAGGCAGGAACAAGCTGAACCTGTTATTAGTGAAACACCTAGGCCTTTGTGGATGGCATGAAGTGATAGAGATTGGAGGGTGGGAAGAAACAGACTACAAAAGGCCTCGGGCTACATTGTCTTCTTCTTCCCAAGGACACTCGATGTGGAGAGGTCCTCGGGGACTATCCCCTCTGCAGAGCAGTGGAGCCTTCCTGCTGGGATGTGGCTGAAGGGTTTTGTCCTATCTGGGGCTGGTAGTGGCTGGTAAGGAGTGGATATCACAGCTTGTGGTGGATCCAACAGGACCTCATATCTTTGTGGTCTGAGAAGCAGTTAAAACCCCAGAGGGTCTTTCCCCGCTGGCTGAGGGCTCCCCAGGGCAGGACAGGGCTGGTCTGTCTCCAGGCTCCTGGATAGTGTCTTCTTGGCTGGGAGCAAAGTCAGAGGGAGTAGGGTAGAGGGAAGGGCAACAGAGTTCCTGTCTGTATTCTCTCCACCTCTAAATGAATGAATCGGGATGAGTGGGTCAAGGCTGTCCCCACCCCTCCTGACCTTGTCTGGCCACCGCAGGACCATCCTTGGGCCTTAGCGCCCATCCCCCCCGGAGCAGAGCCAAAGGCCTAAACCAGGTGTGTCTGCCCCAGAGGTCCCCAGACTTTGTCACACTCTGCTTGGTGTGTTGTGGCCATACCCTCTGGAGGAAATTATAGGGAAGTGGCCCTCATGGGGAGGTTCCTAGGGCCAATCTAAGCTAGAAGTTGTCGGCCAGGCTGGGGCCAGGCTGGGGCCATGCTGGGGCCATGCTGGGGCCATGCTGGGCCCAGGGTGGCAGCGCCACTGCCCACCGCACCTCTGGCCCCGCTTTACGCCCCTGTGAACCATGTTCCATATCCAGCAAATCACATTTTATGACTTCAGGCAAACACAGCAAGGCGTGAAATGCGGGCAACGTGGTGTGCCCCATGTTTTATGTGCAGGCACTGGGAACATGCGGGCGGATGCAGGACCAGCTGGTAGGACCGGCTGTAACTGTCCTGCTCCCTCTGGGGCAGTGGGGAGCTGGTGGGCTGTTGGGTGGAGATGCCCTGTTATCAGGGTCTCCCCGTGTCAAGGCCCGAGCGGTGAGGCAGCACTTCTCCTGGGAGCCCCTCACATAACACGCCCTTTTATTGGAGGATATGAACTCGGCCCTCGCCAAAGGGCTGGGCCCCAGGGGACCGCAAGCCTGCCCAGTCTGAAGTGGACCCTCTCTCTTTTTTGCCTCTTCTGCTTTCCAAGAAGTATTTAAACCAGAACCCAACCTAAAGTAATATTGTACGCCTGGCAGGAGATGATGGGGTTAAAGCCCAGTGAATTGTTCTAAAAGCAGATCTAAGTGAGACACACTCATAAATAACTCCTAGAGCTGAAAGGTCAAAATCAGCCTGGAGATTTAAAATATTTTTGGAGAAATATCTCCAAAAGCTCAGTACTTAAAAGCAATGCTCTTCTGAGGAGGAAGGTGGGAAGCTGGGAGCATCAAATTTTGGGAATCCCTGGAGAGACCTGAAGGAACCCCAGGGTTCCTTAGTGCACAATTTGAAAACCATGCATATCAATCCACTGCTCCCTGCAGGGAGGAATCCATTGAAGTGAAGGGGACCCCTTTCCCTCGCAATGGCTTGTAGAGCCAGTCTGCAGTACCTGATGTTCCCAGCAGGGGTCACTGCCAGGAGGCGGTCCCCGTCAGGCCCTGGTGGCCTCAAGGACAGCTGCAGACCCGTGTGCCACGTGCCTCTGCCTCAGTGCCAGTGACCTCGAACCTACGTATGCTCTGAGCCAGGGGCCACCACATGCCTTCCCAGTGGACAGAGCTGCCCTCTGGCCACGCTGCCAGCTTGGCAGGGGTTGATCAGAAGCCCTCAGCTCTAGGAGAGCTGCCAGGGCCAGGGCCATAGGGACTGGTAAGGGTTTCTGGCTAAGCCCGGATCAAGCCATTCCAGGGGACAGCTGGAGTGTCTCTCCAGTCAGCGCCTGGAAGGGGGCCAGCCCAGCCCCGGGCCTGAGCCAAACACATGTGAGTACACGCAAACGCACACACACAATGCGCCCATGTGCACATAATCACACACAGTTCACTCATGCACACAATCACATGTTCACACACGTACCCAGTGCACATAAACTCACACAAATAACGTGCACACGTAGCAACAAGCACACGGATGTACACACTCGCGAATACACATGTGCACACACACAGACACACACACACTCCCCTCTCTCCCCAGGCAGCCTCCAGGATGCATGGAGAAACACCTTTGGGTCTAATCTGTTTGGGGTGAGTTCAGTTTGGGGAGGTGCCCTTCATCCTCTTGGTTGTGGAGGCTCCCCAGCTCCGGGCAGGCCTTGGCCCGGCCTGGACTGGTGGATGTGTGTGTGGGGGACGAGTGAGGTGGAGCTGGGGTGTCCGGCCGCCTCTGGGAGGGCTCTGGGCAGAGGCTGGGGCGGGATCGGGCTGGATGCACTACATCTTTCTGGGGAGGGAGGGAGCTGGAATGATGCCTGCATCCCACAGAAGCCAGCTGGGTATAGGACCCGAGGTGCGGGGCTGCCTGATTCTGGGGTGAACAGGTAAGACTGGGGGAGACTTCTGAGGGTCTCTGCAGCTGTGTTCCCTCCCCCAGGAAGCCAGCCCGACCCTCAGCCTGCTGTGCCCTTGAAGAGGATGTTGGGTTTCTTGATTCCTCAGTTCCCAGCTCCCCCAGCTCGGTCGTCTCAAACCTGTGAGGGCTTTGGGTGCTGGAGCATGCAGCCGCCCAGGTCCCTGTTGTCCCCCTGGCCACGCAGACCCAGGCACGCTGGACCATCTGCCCAAGGATGATAACGGAAATCACTTGTGGTATGACAGCTGGTCCCCTGCCTGTCGAGGGACCTGGCTCCGCAGCCCCCAGCCCCGCACCCCCAGGAGCCTGCTCTGGGGTGGGCTCTGCTGAGTCCAGCTTGCTGACCCCCAGCCCATGCCCATAGCCCTTGGCAGGGGACAGAGTTCTGTCACCTCCCCCACCAGATCAATACCTCCAAGCCTGCTGTCAGCAAATCTCTGACCTCTGACCCAGCCATGCACTGTGACCCCTGAACCTCTCGGCATTTCCACCAATCCTTGCCCTGGTCTCTGGGGTGGATGAGCGGTGACCCATGGCTCCAGCCCAGGCTGTGAGGGGAGGGAGTGTGAGGCCCTCAGTCTCCACGGCCCAGCCTCTTCCCTTCACTCCACACTCAGGGCTGCGGTCAGCGGCTGGCCCGGGGCAGGCGGGCGGCCGGCTCTGCAAGGGGGCCCTGCCGGGCAGGGGAAGATGCTGGGCCTTGGAGCTGAATACGCAAGAAGCCAAGGGGTGTGAATGAAGGATTCGAAGGTTCCTTTCTGGGGCCCAGGGGCCTTTGAGGTCCAGCCATCAGGGAAGGGACTCTGGGCTTCCTATCTCCTATCTGAGGCCTACTAAGGCATCCCCCTACCCTGCCCCCTGAAAACTGCTGTGCATCAGGCCAGGGACCTGAGGCTCAAGACCCCTCCCCTCGGCATGGTCCTGGCTGAGAAGGGGGCTAAGACCGGAAGGAGTGCAGCAAGGGATGGCTTGTAGCCTACGTTGGCCCCATGGCCAGGGCACCTTCCCATAAACCTCTAGGGGATGGAGGGACCCTGGCTTCCCCATCCAAAGGGTCCCCTCCCTGCAGCCATCCCCCTGACCAATCTGTGTCCCAGGTCTGTGTCTCAGCCCTGAGCTGAGAATGAGGAAGAGGCTGCTCAGAGCCCCCTACTGAGTTACCTGGGCCTGGTCCCCTTTGGCTCAGCCGGGCGTGTCACTGCTCTGGCCACCCTGTCCTACCCGCCCAGCCTCCTCCAGCCTGGGGGGTGTTTAGCCCATGGTCCCATTGAGATCCCCTGTGAACCCTGGGGGCCTTATCCCCTGAACCACCCTGCGATGCAATCTGGGGAGTCCTGGGCTCCCAGGCAGATACTGCGGTCACAACACTCAGCTCCCAGAGGGTCTGACCAGGACAACAGAACCTGCTGGTCACTCACCATGTGACCCTTACCTGGTTGCCTTTCTTGGCACTTGGAGTGTCTCCACACTGGCTCCTGCTTCTAAGAGGGGACCCCCTCCCCCACATGGGTGCTCTGAGGGGGCCATGGGGCCCAGCAGCCCTCTGTCCTGGGTCCGTCTGGGTCTGCAGTAGTGGGAGGGGTGATGGCCCAGGAACTCCAGCAATGAGACTTCCCCCCAGGAGAGGAAGAAGAGAAGGGGAGGCTGAGGAGGAAAGAAAGTGGAGAGAGGAGAACAGAGGAGGATGACCAGGGGCCACCCACTAAGATGGGAGATGCAGGTGAGGAGTGCAAGGAGGGGGGGAGACAGGGAGGCAGGGAGGAGGGGCATGCCCAGATGTGGGCTCAGGTGGGCCTGACCCCAGGGTTGCCTCCCTGGGGCATTCTCAGGTGCCAGGAGGGACGGGCTAGGCCTGGGATGGAAGACTGGTTGTGCTGGCCCAGGCTGGTAGGTGCGTTGACAGCAGCCCCTGAGGTCAGTGGGTGGGCTGGGGTAGGGCTGGGGGACCCAGGAGGCCCCACCATAGCATCTGAGGCCCACCTCCCACACTTGCACTGGCCATGCCCTGGGCCACAACTCTGCCCGCCAGTTCCTTCTCTGCTTGGGACCTGGACCAGTCAGGTGGAAACAGCCTGCCTCAACCCAGCCACGGGGTCCTGGATAGGGGGAGGTGGGGGCACAACAGCAGTAGTGGTCGCATGTGCTGGGTGACCCCTCTTCGCCCGCCATGAGCTAAGCTGGTGCGTGGTCACCCACCCAGACCCCGGGAGCTGAACCTGAGAAAGGGGAGGGACTCACAGAGAACACTCAGGAGACAGAGCTGGACTTGAACCTCAGGCAGGGAGTTTTGGGGCACCAGGTGGGAAATCCTGCTGTAAGTGCAGACCCAGTTCTCCACCGGTGTCTGGTTGGCACATGGCTCTCTGGGTCAGGGCCAGAGAGGGGAAATGCGCCCCAGGCTCGCTGGGCCGCAGGGGCTTTGGGCAACATCTGGGTGGGTGCAGATAGTGCCAGCACCCTGGTCCCTGAGGTGCTTGCACCCTGCGCTGCACCCCCTGTGACGTGGCCGCACAGGGGAACCCAGGTCCTTCCTAATGACCACTCCTGGGGCTCCACAGCCTCCCTGTGGAGCTGCAGACGCTGCACACACCGCTGGTCTGATGGTCAGCCTCTCGGACACAGGCACACAACACACACAAACCACACACCACACACACACACACACACTGACATACCACACGCAGACCCCAACCGCATACAGACCCACACACCACACACAGTTCCCACACCACACACAGACCCAAACACCACACGCACACTGACACACCGCACGCACACTGACACACCACACACAGACCCCACACCACACACAGACCCACACAGCATACACTGACACACAGAGCACATTGATACGGCCCACAGACACCACACACCACACAATGGCACAGCCCACAGACACACACAGAGCACGATTGACCCCGCCCCACCTGCCACACGCCCCGCCCTACCAGGCACAGTGCCAGCCAAGTCACCCTGCAGATGCCCTGGGGCCACGTAGCCCTTCCCCCGTCTCTGAGGCTCCTCAGCCTCCACTTGGCAGAAGCCAGAGCTCAGGGGAGGCCCGGTATCCTCGGCTGAACGCCTGATGGGAGAAATTCAGAGGGGAAGCCAGGGCTTCCAGGGGAAATTCCCGCAGGGCCAGGACTTGCTGGGGGCTTTGGGTGCACTCAGGGATGGGTGATTGGTTGCTGAGGCCCGAGGCTGGAGGATGTCCCCACACTCCCTGCATCCTCAGGGTGGGGTCTGTCACCTCCTTGGGACTGCTTCTGCCACCCCCCCGGGGTATATGTGGGCCCAAAGAGGCCCTGGTCTTTGACTCTACCCATACCCCTTCATAGCAGATCTGGGGTGTCCGGCTGGGCCCCCACCCTGCTGCCCTCCTGGCTTGGAACACGGGAATTCAAATGGAGGGGTCCCGACATCTCGAGCCCAGAACAAGGGGCTTAGCCCCTAGGGGTCACCCCTGGCCTGGGCCAAGACCCACCACCCGCTCCAGGGCATGAGGCCTTTCCCAGACCCTGTGGCCAGGCCAGTCTCAGTTCCCCGAGCCTGAGCTGGTCGGAGCAGAGGTCCCATCTTGAAGAGCAGGGCCTCTCACACCTCTGACCCACTGCGTCTGCCTGACATTCCAGCACTGGAGCCGGATTCTTCTGCTGGAAATTGCCCAAGGCTCTCCTGGGCCGCTTGTGGATGGGTGGAGGGGGTGGGGTGCTGAAGGCCAGTGGGGCCTGGGTGAGGGGGGCCCCTAGGAGGAGTGGGTCTTCACTAGTCCCGTGGGGAGCTTCCCAGAGGTCACGCGTGGTGGTGGTGTCAAGGCTGCCACTCCCTCCCTGGCTGGGTCCCAGTATGGTGGCGACAGGATAGCAAACGGTGGAGCCAGTGTCGGGCCCCGGCTCGCGCAGTGTTTCTTGTTGCACAGCTGGCCGCTGAGAGTCACCACTGTCTGCTCCAGTCAGTGCCCACTAGGCTTCCCTGCCAGCAGCCCCCTGCCCAGTAGAAGGCCTAGGGGAGGATGCAGAACTGGGGAGCCCTGAGGGTGAGGGACCCCTTCTCTCAGGAAGCCCCCCTGCCTGGGTCTGGTTAGACTCCGGCCCTCATCCCAGTCAGCAGCAGGCCACTGTCTCCCAGCCTCAGGCTCTGGCCCTTGTGGAGGCGGCTGGCCTGTTCTGGCAGGAGTCATGTTCACAGTCAGGATAGGATGAAAATAGGAAGTGGTCTCCCGTGCCAGGCGGGTGCCCGTCTGCCATTCTTCCCGGGTGTGGGGCTGGCAGCTCCCAGGAAGGAAGGGCCTTAGTCACCCACCAACGGCTGTTGGGAGCCCTGTGCCCAGCCTCTGGGGAGCGCTGCTGGCCTTCCAGCTGGCTCAAGGGCCCACCCTGCCAGGGCACCCATTAGGGACCAAACCATGCTGAAGGCATCTGCTCGTTATCCCTATTCATCCTCCCAGGACCCCTGCCGGGCAGACCCATGTTACAGATAAGGAAGCTGAGGCCCAGAGATCTGCTCAGGGTCTCACAGCAGTGCCATGACTTGAAGTTGGGGCTATTTAGGCCCAGGGTCTGACTGTGAGGACAGTGAGGTCCAGCCTCCAAGGCCCGGGCCAGGGAGCAGCTGGGAGGGTGAGGCCGAGTGAGCCCAGTCGGGTAGGGAGTCATCAGGGGGGCCTGCGGTTTGGAGTCAGTGGCTGGCATCATCCACCCTCAGTGCCCTCTGGGTTTTCAAAGTCACTCCCCCCACCCCAAAGCATTTACCTACTGTGTGCTCTGTGTTGTGCCAGGCACTGGGAACATGGTGGTGAGCAAGACGGGCTCAGCCCTGCCTTTGGAGAGCTGACGTTCTGGGAAGACACGATGATCAAAGAGTAAACAAGAAAGGAAATGATGTAATTTCAGCTTTTGAGAAAAACCATGAAGGACACGAATCAGAGTGATGAGGGAGATGAGAGTGGCTGTGGGGTTTTAGCTAACTAAGTGGGTCAGAGGTGACCTCCCTGGGAGGTGATACTTGAGCCAAGACTTGAATGACAAGGAGTCAACAAAATGACTCTAAGGGGGAAGTGTGTACCAGGCAGAGGGAACAGCCAGTGCAAATGCCCTGTGGCAGGAACAGCTTTGGAGTATTTGAGGAACAGACAGGAGCCAGGTTAACAGTGGTTCCAAGATGCAGGCCACACCCCCCACACAGAGGACCTGTCTCGTCCGCGGATCTGAGTGGGGCTGGGTATCTGTCCTTAGCCCTGTGTTGTCAGTCGGGGAAGCTGTGCTGGGCCTCACAGTGGGTGGAGAATTCCTGCCTCTGAGGATTCATTTGTGGAGTCCTAGAACTTTTCCTCCATGTCTTCCCAGAGAACAGGCCAGGAATAACAGGAAGTGATGAGAGCTTGACTCCACCGCAGTAGGAGGCTGATCCATTACCCTCTGTGCTCCAGGTTGACCCACAGGACCCCTTGACCCCATGTCTCAGGCACTGAGAGGGCAGCTTCTCAGAGTGATCCTGGGGTAGTCGTAGGCATTCTGATGCTCCAGCTCCATTACAGCCTTGCCCTGGCCAAGGGCATCTGGGGTGTGGCTGAGCCTATGGACAGCCTCTGATGAGTGAGCAAGGCATATTTCCTGGCCACCCACCAGGGAAAGGGAGCCATGGAAGACTTGTTGGGAAGCACAGGTGAGTTTATACTGATCCTGGGGTGGGTGTCTCATAGGGAAAGAACATAGAAATCCAGATAAAAATAATCTAAGATAGTTCATAGGGCGTACATGGAGGAGAGACGTTGCATCTGGTGAGGGGTCAGGGCAAAAGAGGTAGCATCTGAGTGGAACACAAAGAGTAGGTCAGGTGGAGATGTAGAGAAGATGTGGCTGTGCCCAGAAGCCAGCATGGTTCCAGAGCTAAAGGTGTCACTTTTGACCTCACCCTCAAAACCTTGTCAAAACCAGACACGGAGCTGGCTTGCAGGGCTTCTCTTACTACTTCCTCTTGTTCTTTTCTGGAACAGTTTCTGACCTTGTCTTTCACTACTTTCCTGTCTAAAGTGTCCATCAAAAGTGAAGCCATTCTCCAAAAGGCCAGATTGGCCTACCTCCCCACTCTGCCCCCCAACCACGATAGTTTTGAAGACCCTCAGTCCTACTCCTGATCTCATGAACACTATCTTCTCACCGCAGATCCTGCCTCGAACCCACTTCTTGTGTTCCAATTCTTTATTTCACTCCAGTTTAGTGGGATATAGGATTCTTGGTGGAAAGTTATTTCCCTAAACACCTGGAATATATGATTCTCTAGTCTTCTGGTATCCATTGCTGCTGAGGAGAAGTCGTTGTCAGTCTAATCATCATTCCTTTGTAATTCCTTATTTCTTACTGGTACGTTTAAGATCGTCTTTTTGTTTTTAATGTTCTGTAGTTTTACTATGATGTGAATTTCTTTTTATTTACCCTTCTTAGGACTCAGTGTGCATCTTCAATGTGAGGACTCATTCTTTAATTCTGGAAATTTCTCAACCTTTAGGTCTTGAATATTTCCTCTTTTTGCTTTCTGGAATTCCTATTATATGCATGTTGGACCTTCTTGGACTATCTCATTTTATCCTCCAAGAGCCTTTGTATCTTATTTTTCCTTGTTTTTATGTCTTTGTGCTGCATTTCATGAAATTTCTTCAGCTGTGTTTTCCAGTTTTCCAATCCTCTCTTCCACCACAACTAATTTGCTATATAATCCACCCACTGAGATTTTATTTTATACTGCGATGACTATTTGATTTCCTTTGAAATCTGTCTGTTCTTTGTTTTTAAATAATATTTGTATTATGTCTTCCACTCCCTCTTCTATCTCCTTAATAATTAAAAAATTTTATAATGTAGTCTTTTTCAAATTGTTCTAGTATCTGCATCTAAGATCTCCTGCTGATGCAGTGGCTTGCTTTTTTAGGTCATTCATAATTTCTTTTTATTGTGAGCTCATCTTCACCAGGGATTGTTTTTTCTGTGGAAATTGCTCTGGGTGGAAGTGTCCATACAAAGTGGGTAGAATTAAGTTTCTCTCATGGTTCTTTATAGGTTTTTATGTTAATTTCTAGACTTGAGGCTGTAGAACCCCTGGATTTTGTACATTTGAATTCCACACCTATTTATGGCTCTGGCTAGGGTTTTGGCTTCTCAAAGGTGACTCCTTCTTCCCAACCATTGTTCCAGTAGGATGGAAAACTTCACTTCCTGGGTCAGCTTTACAAGTCTTCTTTGTTTGGGGCAACCTTTCAGCCCTGGGCTTTACACGAGGATGTCAGTTCTAGCACACCACCTTGGGGAGTCCAGGACGCATATCATGACCCTGTGTTCTGCCTGACTCTGTAGCTTTTCCCAAACTTTCTGGTCTAGGATGCTGAGTACCTCTAGGTGACTCAATTCATGCCCTCCCCAGTACATCTCCTTGACCTTCCTTTGAATGAAACTCCCCACCTTCACCATCCCCTTTCCAGTCCCAGGGCTCCCCTTTCTGGCTCCAGGTTCTGTGACACAGTGATGCCCAGAACCCCAGAGGGGGCCCGATAGCACAGACCCCTCAGGCAAACACACCCTTCAACTCCCAAGAACCCCAGACTCTGACAAATTACTGTCTTTTGAGTCTGTGACCTTCTAGAACAAAACTGTAAAACAGGCCAAGTGAGACTTGGAACATTCTAGCCATGGAAGCCAGGGCCTTCTCAGGTGCCTAGATCACTGGTTATCAACCTGGGACAATTATGTCCTCCCACGAGGTATTTGGCAGTATCTGGAGACAGTTTTGATTGTTGTGACTGGTGGCGCTGGTGGGGAAATGTTACTGGCATCTAGTAGATAGAGTCTGGGGATGCTGCTAAGTATTCTACCAGGCACAGGACAGCCCCCAACGACACAGAATCAATTATCCAGCCTAAAGTGTCAACAGTGCCACTGTTGAGGAACCCTGATAGCCTCTTCTTCCCTTTCTCACAACTGGGTTCTGAATCCCCAGGCACCGAGCCCTACGTCTGTGATGGAAGGGAGGGGTAGAGGAGCAGCCTGAGGCCCTGACCCCAGGGTATTCCCAGTGAGTGGGACAGAGGAGTCCTAGGACCAGCCCCAGGCTGAGAGTGCATCTGGAGGAAGAGTGAGTCTCCTCAGACCCAAGGGACCCCGGATGCCTGGAATGTTCCCAGCTCGCACACAGAGCTTCATCTGGGCCTGCCCTGTCTTCCCACAAGGACTTCTACTTGGCTTCCTCCCCTCTGCAGCCTGCACGCGCCAGCCACACACTCCCGTGTGATGTGGGGAACAGGCCCCGTGTGATGTGGGGAGCAGGCGTGCGGTCGTTGGAGCAGGCCAGGCCCTCCTGGGAGGGGGTGAGGACATATCTCTGGTGCCATCTTTCCTGTTCTGATAAATAACTGATCTGTGGTTGAGGCAAGAAGGTCACCTCTGCCCAGGGAAGCTCGGGAACAAACCACTTGTGACCGGTGGGAAGAGCCCAGGGTGAGGGCAGCGGGAAGTCTGCCTTCCCTGGCCACCAGGCTGCTGGGGGCAGATTTCAGAAAAGGGAAGTGCTGAGCTGGGGCAGCGCTTCCTGTGGTCGCAGCAGTCAGGGCATCAGGGCAGGCATGGCAAATCAGAGGGGCGGCTGCCCTGCCCCAGGAGGGGGCGAGGTGAGCCTTCCTGAGCAGGCCTGGGCCAGGGGACCTCATCTAGGCAGCCTGCTGCTGTCCTTTGTGGGTCAGGGCTGGGGGACTCTGGGAAGAAGGGACTTACTAAGATGCCCCTGGAGCCATGGGGCCCCTGTCTGGGGATCTCCCAGGGCTCTGCTCTGCCCTCAGAATGAGGTCTGCCAGGGCTTGGAGATTCGCTTCTTGCCCTTCATTATCTCCAGGCGCTGCCTGGCTCACGCGGTTCCTAGGAACTGACGAAGGGCCTCCCCAGAGGCCTGCTGCCCCTTCCCCTCTGGGAAGCCCCCCGCCCCTGGCTGGGCTGCTCTGTGGAGCTCCCTTCCTCCCCAAGACCTGAGCCCAGAAGCCTGTGCAGCCTGCCCAGCAGGGGTGCAGCTCAAGCGGGCGGCTGTCTGTGTCCTTCCGTCTCTTGTTAGGGAGGCGCCTGGAGTGGGGTCCAGGGAGCGAGGGAGGTGGCCGGGCCCGCATAGCTCCTGGAGCCCACCTTCCCTCCTCTGAGCATCACAGAGCGTGAGCCCAGGCTCTGACCCCAAAGGAGAGCTGGGCCTGGGAGGGGAGCTGAGGGGAGAATGTGTTCCCTCCAATCCCAGCCCGGAGGGCGGCCATGGTCCCAGCCACCTGCCTCTAAGTTGAGTCCCTCCCACCCCACCTGGACTGTCCAGCTTCACTCCAGCCCCACCAGACCTCAGCAGGATACAAGTAACCCCTGGGGCGTTCCTCTGTCCCTTCTGCCCTGGCTGAGCCCCCGTTTTGGCGAGCACTGTGGCTCGATCAGCCCCACAGCCATGCAGCCTACAGCCCCGTGTTCCTCCAGAGGCTCTGGTGGGGGGGCGGGGTGTGCGGTACGGGGTCTGGAGCTGTTGCCCCTGCCTCCCTGCTCCCAGCTGGAGTCAAGTCAGCAAGACCAGCCCCCTGCTCTGACCCACTGTGTTCAGGCTGCATGGGCAGTGCCTGGGAGGCCAGGTCAGCCCACACCCGCATCTCTATTGATCTTGGGTCACCTCTTCTCTCTTTCTCTGTCTCTCTTAGTCTCTTCTATTTTTCTCTCTCTTTCGTAAGTCCGTGCAGCCCCTGGGACTCCCAACCCCTCTCTACCTATATTTATACATCTGTCAGTCTGTCTGTCTTGCTCTCCGTGTTTCTCTCTCCTTATCTCTCTTTCTCATCACCCTACCCTGACCCCGGCTCCTCTGCGTCTGCCGCCGTCTGTCTCCATCTCCCTGTCTCCCTGCTTCTCTCTCTGTCTCTCTCCCCTTCCTCCCTCGCCCTGCCTCTCTCCCTCCAAGCTCACCCCCGACCCTGATCTTCCTGAGGCTCTGCGGTCCAGAGCCCCTGCAGGCAGCTCGGCCGCAGCCTTGGCAGGACGCGCTGGGGCATTTCTTAGTCCCCCACGGGCCCTCATCCTTCTATCAGCTGGAAATGAATCAGAGATTAGGAAACGGGGGAGTGGGGCTGTTATCGCCTAGCGCACGCGGGGCTCTCAGCTAATCTCTGGTGGCTCTGGGTTCGAGAGGAAATGCAGTTGCAACATTGAGCTCTTCTTACCGTCACTGTCATGTCCGAGGTGAGGTGGTGGGGGACATGGGTGCTAGGTTGGCAGAGGAGAGGGAGAGGACTGAGGGCCAGGCCCCAGCCCCTGGCAGGCGTGTGCACACCCACACGTGCACACATGCATACGTGCACACATACACAGGAAGCCTCCTGGACCTTGGCACACTTCCCCCGTCGCCAAGCTTTGCACCTCATCCTTCCACCCTCCTCACTACATGGCTTCTCAGGCCCTGCCCCAGGCGCCCTGCAGCCCATTCTTCTCTTAGCAGACAGGGTGGCCCCTCTCCTAACCGAGCCCTCCCTCGGTTCTCAGGACCAGCCCACTGCCGTCACCATGGCCTCCAAGCTTTTATGTCCAGCTCCTGCCCCACCCCCTGCCTTCACCCTCCACCGCCCCTCAGCTGTCTTTGCTCCTGCCACCCTGGCCTCCTTACCCCTCCTCTGTGCCCCAGCTTTTGCACATGTTCTTCCCTCCACCTGGAACACTTTCCTCTCTCACCCACCTGGCCGACTCCCATGTGTCACTCAACTTTCATGTCACTTCCTTAGAACATCGAGGGTCCCCATTGGTCCCCTGTCTCAGGGGCTCTGGCCTCCCACGCTCTGCCCTCACGGCGTGGCTTTCCCATCGCCACTGAGCTACGCGTTTCAGGGGTGATTCCTTGTGTACCGCCCACCTCTCACCAGACTGGGATGAGGCTGGGACCGAGCCCTCCACCACCCGTCCAGGACCTGGCCCGGGACCTGGTACGCTAGACAGCTGTTGAATGAACAGAGACATGGACA
Organism: Lagenorhynchus albirostris; assembly: GCF_949774975.1. Classification (NCBI taxonomy): domain Eukaryota; kingdom Metazoa; phylum Chordata; class Mammalia; order Artiodactyla; family Delphinidae; genus Lagenorhynchus; species Lagenorhynchus albirostris. The sequence continues at coordinate 18,746,614 of NC_083113.1, read as the reverse complement.
TTTGCAGGTGCACACACAGAGAAACACACAAACACATCCACGGGCAAACCACGGGAACTCTCACATTCACGGACACCCAGCCAGACTCACAGACATGGGCTTGCAAACCTACGTACACAGAGAGACACAGAGAGACTGAGACACGCACATGTCCCCACTGTCCCCTGTGCTTCTCATCAGCCAGGGTGGCCTGGCTTATGGGCGGTCCCAACCCTGCCCCTCAGGTGGGACCCCCTGTCTGTGGGGTCCTCCTGGATTCTGTTGCCCTGGCCTTGGCTTCAGCGAACCCAGGTCACAGCCTCCCCAGCAGGATTCTCTGGGCCCTGGCTGAGAAGTATTAGTTCTTACAACAGGTAGCTTTCAGGCCCTACGCATAGTCCCATAGCCAGTATGAACTAGCATGAGGGGTTAACACTGGGAGTACAGCATCAGCTAACCTCTTACATAGCATTTTTTTTTCTTTTCTTTTTGCGGTACGCGGGCCTCTCACTGACGTGGCCTCTCCCGTTGCGGAGCACAGGCTCCGGACGCGCAGGCTCAGCGGCCATGGCTCACGGGCCCAGCCGCTCCGTGGCATGTGGGATCTTCCCGGACCGGGGCACGAACCCGTGTCCCCTGCATCGGCAGGCGGACTCTCAACCACTGCGCCACCAGGGAAGCCCTTACATAGCATTTTAAAGAAAGGTGACAGTCCAGGGAGAGGATTGGAGCAGCACACACGAAGCTGAAGCTTGGTGTTTTTCTCAGCAACATTTTGCTTTTGGAATCACCGCTGAAGTTAACCGGGTTAGGGTTTCTGTCCCAGGCTCAAGGAGGTTCCAGCTGGAAACAGGCAGTCGTGGTGGCAGACAGGGGTGAGGGGTGGCAGGTCGAGGAGAGGGCAGGCCCTCAGGCAGAGGTGGGGGGTGAAGACAGATGGCAGGAGGGCAGCAGGCAGGGCCCAGAGACGGTGGCATGGAGCGGGGAGGGCCTCAGTTGGCTTCGGCGGGGGGCCGGGGCGGGTGGGGCATCTGGCCCCAGGAAGCCAGAAGAGGTGAGGGGCAGAGATGGGCTTTCATCCCTGCAGCAGGGAGTGGGGTCTTGAGGCGTTGAGGCAACTCGTCATCCGAAGCACCTCCAGGCAGCGTCTCTGTCTCTAAGGTGGCTTTTGTCATCATCGCCCCCCAGCTGAGAAAAGCAGTGAGGCCTCCTTGGGGTTCCGCTCACCTCTGAGGGTCCCCACGTCAGTCCTTGCCCGGTGAGAGCCTGCTTCTCGGTTGTCACCAGCCCTGAACGAGAAAGAACTAGTACCATGTGCGCTGGGCCCCTGATGGGGGAGAGACCCCAGGGCACAGCTGCTGGGATCTTCTTTCAAATCGAAGGGCATCTTCCCAGTTGCCCCCCATCCGACCCTCTGCCAGCCAGACACTACCTTCCCCTGCCCGAGAAGGGTACTCTTGAATTCTCCTCCCCAGGCAGCCTAACAGCTTCTAGGTCTCTCTATCCCGACTTCCAGTTTCCTCCATCAGGCCCAGGCCTCGCCCTTCCCCAGACCCCACGCTTCCAGATGTATTGGCGGGAATGGTGCGCTCTGGGGGAGGCAGGAGGGGTTTCCGCAGCACCCAAGTCCCTCGCGCACCGTTTCCTTGTCCCCCGGGGGGTTGGTGGCGGGCCTGGCGTCTCTCGGCTGGAAATACTGAAGACTCCTAGGCTGATCTGAGAAACGTGAGAACAGGGCTGGGAAAATCGGCCGTTTTTGTGGTTTGGGGGTTTGAAGCAAGTTTCACAACTGATCTCCCAAGAACACGGTCCAGTCAGATGTGCTCCCCGCCGGGGGGCCCATTTCCCTGCTGGCTCTGGTGCTGACCGCCCGCCTGGCTGGGTCGCGAGGGGAGCGCTGAGGCTGAGGCGGGGGGCTTCGCCCGCCCACCCCGCCCGTTCCCCACTTTCCCTCTTTGGGGACGAGCGCAAGGTGCTGAGACGATGGAGCCAGTTGGGGGGTTCTTGTGGCCTCTGCCTCACCCTTTGCCAGGGGAAGAGACGTCCGCTTGGCACCCTTCTGTCCCACCCTGGAAATCTTTCTAGATGCCTCGGGGGCGGCCTTCATTTGAGGAGACAAGAAGGCCAATAATTTCTTCTGTTGCCAGGATCCTGGGCTGGGGCTGACTAGCAGGTGGTTCAGGGAGAGAGTGGGGACCCCAGGGAGGCACACCCAGCCCACCCTGGATCCCCAGAACTTCCATTGCCCCCAGCCCCTGCCTCCAAGTGGCCTGGCCCCCCAGCCTGTCCTTCCACTCTGGGAAGTCCCAAGCTGCCTCAGGCCGGCCAGGGCAGAACTGAAATTGGTGACATCTGCCTTTCTGGCCCCTTGGCTCCGGCCCCCGCCCACTCGCCCCAGAGTCTTTCTGCAGGAGCCTCCAAAGCCGGGAGCGACAGCAGGTCTGGCTCTCCCCGAGTGAGTGCCGCCCTGCTGTGTTCCCCCCCCCCGCTCCCCCCACCCCCCGGGCCGGGCCCTGCGTGAGCCAGACAACTCCCTGGTTCTGGAGGTTGGCGCGTGATTCTGTGCGCTGCCGTACCTCTGCTCAGGGCACAGTGTCCTCAGACATCCCATCTCCCACCCCAAGCAGCAGAGGGGAGACTGAGGCACCAGCACGTCCTGCCCCAGGACACGGGCTGAGGCTGTGGTATGTGTGGGGCAGAGGCCTGGCTTCCTGCCTCCGCTGAGGGGACCAGGACAGTCCTGAGTCCAGTTACCAAGTAAGGGTGTGACTGGAGGCTTGCCACGTCCCGCAGGGCAGCTGGGAGTCATCAGTCACGGCCAGGGAGACGGCTGGTCGCATGCTTGGTCCGGGGAGTGGTCCGGTGGCCACATAGACAGGGTGGGTCGGAGAGAGCCAGGCCAGCCTGGTGGAGAGTCCCACATGACCCCGCGCAGGGGCCAGGGAGAGGTGGCGTGGCCAGACCCAAGGGTCTGGGCGCACAGGAAGATTCGAGCAGACCCATGGAGACCTCTCGATCAGGACCAGATAAGCCTGGATGATTGAACACAGCCAGGTGGACAGTGAGCCAGCATCTGAGAACCCCTCAGGGAGTCTGCCCTTTGGGTGGGTGTAGCTGGGCGGGTGACCCAACGGCATCGGGGTCAGGCGGAGACACCCAGACACGGCTGCCGCGCCGGACCCAGGAAGGCTGGGGCTCTCTAGGTGCATCTGCTGGGTGCCTGTGTCCCCCTTCCCGTTCCCTATCCATACACCCCCTCCCAGCTTCCTGTTTCTGTTTTGGGGCCGAAGGAACTTCCTCTTCTCATCACGGTTCAAAATGGCTTGCTGCTCTCAGTCGGAGGCCCAGTGTGAGGCTGGTCTCCCCAGACCAAGGGACATCAGCAGAGGGAGGGAGAGGGTGGCTCTGCGTCCCCGGGAGGTGGCGGCGCCCACCGAGGTGTGGTCCTTCCCACAGCACTGCAGCTGGAGCCCCTGACAAGGCTGCCCCAGCTCCTCGGGGCTTCTGCTGTGAGCACTGCTTGAGGCCAAGGTGGCTGGGCCCCGCCGGCGTGACCTTGCACAGTCACTGTGGCCCCTTCCTGCCTCAGACAGAGGACCCAGAGGGTTTCTTACCCTACCCTTCTTCCTGCTTCCTCCCAGGCACACTCGTACTTGACACAGGCTCTCAGGGGCGGCACCACGCTGGCCCACGGTGCGCACACAGGCACAGGTACTCACACACGCATGCTTGTGGCCCCACCAGGAGCAGAGCTGCAGCCTCCTGGATGCTGAGGCCTGGCCTGGGGGCTGTCCTTGTGTGCGCATGCCTTGGTGAGTGTGTGCGGAGGATCCAGTGGGCTGTGCACATGTGTATGCGTGTGTGGGTCTCTCTGGGTGAGCAGGTTTGGGGGGCACCGTCTCTTCCCAGCCGCATCCTGCATGCTGGGGGTGTAGCCTCCCCGCCACGTAAAGCTGAGCTGTGTCCTGCCAAGTCCCTGAGCTCACCCTCGGGAGGCACAGGGCGAGGCAGTGGGCTTGCCTCCCCCAGGGAGTCCTTGGGTGTGCCTAAGGTGAGGGGTGGGGCGTGGTCATGCACAGGGAGGGTGCCCAGGGCAGTCCTCAAGTTGCCACCTTGGGACCACCCTGACCCACTGAGGATGTGAGATCATGCTCACCTTGTGAGCACCCTGGGCCGGGGGTGGGGCGTGGGGGTGCACGTGGGCAGCGCTGCTGAGAGGCCGGGCTAGCGTCCACTTCCCTGATCATCCAGGTGACCAGGGATGGAGCGGAGGATTCAAATGCTTCCTCCCAGGGGCTGGGGCAGGGGTCAAGGTCAGGACAGTGCCACTCCACCAGAGCTTCTGCTCCGGCATTTCCTGAGCACTAGCTGCAGGCCAGGGGTCCCCTTCACTGTCTGATGACCAGTACTGTCACTTACAGATGAGCAGGCTGAGGCCGTGTGGTCAGGAGGCTGGGGCTCCAGGACCCAAAGCTGGTGACCGCACTACAGGGACACACACCAAACTCAGGGCCTGGCCACCTCCCTCCCTGGGGACGGCTCCACAGGGAGGTAGCACAGGGAACTCAAGAGCCCAGGGTCACCCGGTTCCACTCCTCGGCACCTGGCTTGTGTTCCCCTGAAAACTGAAAGGAGGCATAGAGCAAACACTCAATGACTGTTTACACTGAGGCCTCCAGGCCATAATTAAGACTCCGGGGATCAGGCCTTTATCGCCAGGTACCTAGAGCAGCCTCCGGAGGGGAAACATCCCGGAGCATCTAATGAAGGAAAGTTGGACGGGTTGGAAGACTTTTTTAAACCGTGAAGAATAGGCTTTTGTTGCCAGCTCCCCTCTTGTGGCAGCCTGCCTGGTCCCTGGACTCTGGCCAGGGGAAGGACCAGGCGGCCCCAGCCCTGGCAGCCCACAACCTGCTGGGCTGAGCCCCTAGGCCCCGACCACCAGCTGGCTCCTCCTTTTCCACTGGCACCGCTGGCTGTGGGCAGGGCCCCAGGTGTGGGGTCCTGAGGATGCCCCTCCCCTGCCCTCAAGGCCCCACCTCACCCTGCCACATCCTGACATCCGCCTTTGGTGGGCACTGCTGCCAGCCTGGAGCCAAACCCAGGTGGGGGTGGGGCGGGACTGGCGATGAGGGGTGACCTCTGATGGACCAAAGCCCTGCATTACCTGGCTCCATGCCACCTCCATCGGGTCTCGGCCTGCCCCTTTCTCAGCCTCTGCACCTTTGCTAAAGCTGTTCCTTCCACCCAGAACGCTTTTCCCTGTTCCTTTTCCCCTAGCAAATGTCTACTTATATTTTAGGACGTAGCCTGGGCATCACTCCCCCGGGAGCCTTCTCTGCACTCCAGGCCAGGTTCCCTGACCCTCCTCTGTATCCGCTCCCGGCTAAACGGTCAGTCTCCACACCCCGGGGTATGTGTCCCTTGAGGGCAGGTCTTGGGTGTCAGGCCAGCTAACTAAGTGCTTAGTTTCTTAAAGGGAAAAAATAAAAAGAAGAGTGAGCAGGGGGCAGCCGTGTCACCCAGTGACAGACTGTAAACCCTGGAGTCCTCATGGCCGTTCTCTGACGGAAGAGCCTTCGTGCCACGGTACAGAGAGGGAAACTGAGAGCTGGGAGCAGAGGTGATTTGCCCGCAGCCAGCCGGGTGGTGGGTGGAGAGCCTAGGGCAGCGAGCAGCGAACTTTCTTTGCAAAAGGCCAGGCAGCACATTTTTTCGGCTTTGTGGGCCCCGGGGTTGCAGTGGCAACTTTTCTGCGGCCACCGCAGGGTAAGAGCAGCCACAGACGGGGCACACGCGAAAGGGCGTGTCTGTGCGTCAGTAAAACTTTATTTACGGATTTCATATCATTTTCATGTGTAACGAAATGTGATTCTTCTGTTGATTTTTTTCTAGCCATTAAAAAATGTAAAAAATCATTTGCTCACAGGCTGTGTAAAAACTGGTGGCAAGCCTGATTCAGGCTGGGGGCTGTGGTTGACTGATCCTTGGTCCAGGGTGAGAACAAAACTCTGCCCTCTCTGAGCCCGGCCTGGTCAGTGGTCCCTTGGGGCCCCCATTCAAACACGGTATGTGCTCAACAAATGGAGGGAACAAACGAATGAGAGAGCTAACTAACCAACTAACCGGTTAACTAAGCCCTTATCTCCTGGGTTCAGAGTAACCCCCTTCTCATCTCTGGGCTTCTCTAGACCTGACTGATCCCTTGTCCCCTGACCTATCCCACTCTCCTCTTGCCCAACCGCCATCTTTCTGCCCTCTGGCCAGGCCTGTCGTCAACCTTCAAGCTGCCCGAGGTGGTGAAGAGAAGCCTAGGAAGTGCCCAGGAACTTCTAACGGGCACTCACCGCTGCCAGGCTAAGGGTGCCACCTGGCAGAGGAGCTCAGGGTGGCTCTGTGTGGTGGGGAGAGGGCTTTGGGGCTGAGACGGGGTTTGGCTGTACCCTGGGGGTAGGGCAGTGTTGTCCGGGCAGGCAGAGGACACACTCCAGACAAAGGTTCCAGGGGTAAGAGCTGTCAGAATGCATGAGCCATAGTAAATCCAGGGGAGTTGATCCTCTCTGTACAGGGCTGGGAGCAGCCAGGGCAGAGCCTAGTCCCATCAGGGGCCTAGGGCGTGGGCCCCAATCCCAGTCCTAGCCCTGACCCACTCGGCTGGGTCTGCCCATGTGGTGTGAGTGAACCAGGAGGCCCCCCCAGGAGACCCAACATGCCTGTTGTAGACCTGTCCCCACACCTGACACATGACTCTTTCTATTTCAGACTCATGAGTTTGGGTTCAGTATTGCCCCGTCTCGGTCATTTATTCACTCAACAAACATTGGTGCGCCTCCCACCGACTACCTGCCGGACAGACCCCCTTCGGGATTCAAAAAATACAGACAAGGTCCTTGTTTCATGGGACTGACATTCCAGCAGGAAGACAGATAATGGACAAGCAAGTAAGGCCAAGAACAGGGCCATTTCTAAGAGCACGAGGAACTGGGAGTACAGCATAGCAGGACAATGTTACTGGGCAGTGACTGGGGCCTGCTTCAGGAGGGCTTCCCTGGGACGGGGGCAGTAGATCCCAAACCTGATTGAGGAAAAGGGCCAGCCAAGCAAAGACCCAGAAGGAACCACAGTACAAGGTCCCGGACAGGAGCAAGCTGCTTGGGGGACAGCCCAGAAGGAGGGGCAGAGTGACAAGCGTGGGACAGAGAGGTGGCCTGGCCACGCAGGACCTTACAGGACACTGTGGGGAGGGCAGCAGATATAAGGGCCTGGAGAGCTTTGGGGAAGCCAGACCAGGAACATGATCAGATTGACATTTGCAAAGATCTGAGGGTGGGAACTGCGGACAGGACACCTGTCCCCAAGTGTGCTGGGAGGCTGGTGTGTGGACGGGAGTCTGGGTCCTACAGGGGAGTCAAGGGCTGGGTCTCGTGCCGGAGCAGGCGCAGAAGGCTGGACGAGACGTGGGCGGTGGGCAGGCCCTGAGACTCCGCTATTGGCCTGGCTCTGGCGTTGGTTTGGCGTGCCGCAGCCAGGGAGCCGTGTACGGGCACGTCCCAGGGCTGCCCGCCTGCCACCCCGGAGACAGGAGCCTTGGGCAGGCTCTCAGCACTGCGGAGTGAGGCGCGTGGCAGGGCAGCAGAGGCCTCCCTGGGCCGGAAGCCTGCCCAGAGGACCTAGATCTCCTGCACCCTCACCAGGCTGTTGTCCATCTGTCCAACCACTCCGTAACAAGGGCCCACTGTGCACCAGACACAGCCCCATCCCAGGATCTGTCTAGCCAGGCAGACCTGCAGGAAGTGAGCGTCTGGTCTGATGGGTGTACCATCTGCATGTGATGGGTGCCCTCTCCCACAGCAGGGTCTTGGGCACCTCCAACCCCAGCCCAGTCCCAGCTGAGGGGTGTCAGCTGCTGCCTCTCCTTCTCCCAGTCCGCATTCCGCCAGTGGTGCCAGGACATCCAGGACAGCATCTGGCCCCAAAGACAGAGCCCTGTGTGAGGTTCAGGTACTCAGTCCTGGTCTCAAACTTCCTAGGCTGCCAGGCGTGGGCTCCTGCGCACCGAGTGGCTGGTGTCTTCAAGGGAGGGCACCAAACGGTGTGGAGGCCACCGGGCAAGCAGAGCAGAGTGCTGTGTGTGGGTCTGCGTCTGTGTGTGTGTGCACGGGTTTGGGGGCAGGAAGGCCCGTGTGTGCGTGTGTCTGTGTGTACACGTGTGAATCTGAGGGTATGCGTGTGCGTGCAGGTGAATGGTGAGGATGCACGGGTGCTTCTGTATCTGTGTGTGTGTATCTGTGTGCGTGTGTGTGTCTGTTTGTGTGTGCGTGTGAGACTCTAAGTGGTGCGGGGGCTACGAGTGTGTGTGCATGGCGTCTTCGTGTATGTGTGTGACTGCGAGCTCATGAGGAGGGTCTGTGTGCACCCGTGTGCATATCTTTGTGAGTGTCTGTGTGTGTGTGTGTGTGTGTGTGTGTGTGTGTGTGTGTGTGTGGTCTGCACTCCTGGGGCTGGTGTGGCTCAAGCCGTGTCCCGAGGCCTGTTTTCCTTCTCTCCCGCCCTCCTTCTCAGCGAGTGTTGACTCAGGGAGGGAACGGCAGCCTTAGTTCAGGATTTCCTGGTTGGGCAGAAGTGGTGTCTTGAAAAGGGAACAATTGTATCCCGAAGTGGATGCTGAAGGGTTTGGGCTGTGCAGTGCTCCGTGGGGCCCAAGGCCGCACACCCTCCTGGACTGGCTTTCCAGAGGCAGCTATAGAAACGCTTCGCCCGAGTGGACCTGTAGGACTTGCCCTAAAACCCTTCCCAATGCTCCGCGGATGCATGGGAGCCTCACAGGCTGTGGGCTCTGGGCCTGGATGCCCCCTTTACAGCCTGCAGGGGAGGATGGCACGGTGTGAGCGAAGGGTGCCTCCAACACCCCCAGGCTCTGGCTGTCCTAGGTGCCCCGCCAGGCTGGGCCAGGATATCTGGTTCCCTGGCCCATTTATCCCTCCACTGGCCCCATCCACCAAAGCTCATTCATTTTTCATAAAAATGAAAAACTTCTGAGGCGGATTGTCTCAGTCTAAGAGTGAGTGGAAAGCCCCAGGAGAGCTCTGCCGTGCGGGGGCCTCCCTGAAGCATTGCCTCTCTCAGGGGCTCCAGGAGCTTTGGCCCCGCTGGACGCTCCTGAGAAATGCAGAGTCCTGGGCTGTGGACCTGCTGAGTCAGCCCCTGGGCTTCAACAGGCTTCCCTCCAGGTGCTGCTGTCACCTTGCAAGAGAAGCATTGGGTGGTGACCCGGCCCTGTCACCCCAGTCCCCCTGGTGAGACCTGTCTCTTGGGTGGGAGGAGGGCAAGGCCGCCCGGGGCCAGGAGGCTGAGAAGGTGAGGCTCTGGGAGGCCTGGCTGGAGCCAGAGAGGTGGGCAGCCAGCCCTGCCCCTGCACTCACTCCCTTCTCCAAGCCCCGTGCGAGGGCCTAAGTGGGGACAAAGTGGGGATTTGTGGCCCAAAAGCTGCTAATTCGGCTATAGCTCCTCTGTCAGCACCTGCTCCCTGGAGAGGGAAGAAGCCTCCCCGGGGCACAGGGACCCACCTGCCCTGGCTCATTTGGGACACTGATACTAGGAACTCAGCTGTCCCTGCGCAGGGTCAACACAAGCGACGGTCCAGGAGAACCTCCAGCTCAGTCCTCGGGTGCCCTTCCCCCTCAGATACTGCCACCAAATCTGTCCCCTGCAAGCAAAACAGGCTTCACTCTGGCCTGAGCTGGGGAGGAGGGTGTCAGAGCTGCCGGAGGCTGCAGAGGCAGTGCCTTTTGAGGCTGAGGGGTGGGGAACGCTCCAGGGCCCCCCTTGCACAGGGTGGCAGCAGGGGGCTGGGGGGCGGTGGTGGTGCCTGGGCTCCCGTCTCCGGCCTCTACCACACCGGGCAGCCACGAGCCGGGTGGCCGTTAATAATTAACCCTGGGCCTGGGCCTTGACCTCGTGGGCCTCTGAGTAAACAGGCCTTTCTGGCCAAGCGTCCTCAGCCTGCTGGAGCCCGCTGGGCCCCTCATGGCCTCTCCACCCCTTGACCTCTTCTGACCTCGTGGGCCAGGCCCCCCCCCACCCCCCGCCCTCTTCAGCTGCAAGCTGGAGCAGAAGCCAGTGGTCTGGATGCCTGGGCCTCTCTGACCCCCACCCCAGATCGGCCTACTACCTTTTCCTGCCCCAGCGCTTACTCTCCCTGCACATTTCCCCCCCACGCCCCTGGCCTTCGAGGTGAGGGCCTCTTCTTGGACTAGGGTTTGCTGATGGAGTGTCTCAGCCCCTGCATCAGCACTGCTAGGACCTGTTGAGCCCAGAGCCCCCAGCACAGCCTCCAGCCCATCAATGCTGACCTTCTGTGATGTGATTCGTGTGGACACTGACGTTTGGGACCTGCATCCCAGGTCTGACCGGTTGGTCTGGGATGGACATCACAGGCCGGTAAATCAGAATCTCCCAGGCGGGCAACATGCAGCTTGGGCTGCATTGAACACCCCCGTGTAGACAGTCAGGATCAGCTGTCCAAAGGCTGCTGTTCTAGTTCCAGCTTTGCGCTGTGTGACCCTGACCCTCTGGGCCTCAGTTTCCCCATGTGCACTACAAGAAATGGCACAGAAATCCAAGGCTTGCCAGCTCCAGGATTTTAGACTGCATTCTGTCTTGGAGGGAGACCTAGGGCAGGAACAGTGCATGCCCCACCCTGCCCCAGGTCATCACTCGTGGACAGAGTCATCTGGGCCAACCGTGTTCCTAGCTGCCATCAACTACTTTCTTCCTCTAGAGCAGCCCTGGTGCTCCTCTGGGGAACCAGCCCTCTCCTTCTCTCAGACCATGTGGCTCAGGCAGGGCTGCTGCAGCCCAGGCCTCCGGAAGTGGGTCACATGTCCGGGGCCTGCCCAGTGGGTGTCAGCCCTGAGACTTCTGCTGGAAATACTGGGAAAAACCATTTTCTTTTTCTTAGGTGGCAAAGCAGAGGAATGTAAGCCTAGAGGCTGTCCTGCTGGGAGCCTGCCAGAAGGTGGAGGAGCACGACGGGTAGTAGGGCTGCGAGAGGGGTACGGATTTGCAGAGCTGAAGGCCCGCCGTGCCTGAAGCAGGTACCGTCCCGGGCTCTTCCGTCACAAGAGCTGATCAGTTTCTTTCCTGCTCAAAGCAATGCAGAGTGGGTTTCTTCCCTGATTTGCACATTCTCACACCTGACTCAGACCATGCAGGGAAGATGCCACAAATACACACTAGCTTCAGGTACACACAGTGCTAAACTTCTGCGTAGAAAATGTGAATGCAGACCAGGTCCAGTGAGGGAACCAGCCTGGCTGTAGTGAGGGGGTTGAGGGAGGAATTAGTGAGCATGAAGGAAGGGTTGGGCCAGGCCAGGTAGTGACAGGCAGAGACCTTGGTACCCGGGCTCTTGGGAGCCACTGGAAGTTCTGGGTGAGGGGATGTGTTCTGGGTGAGGCTGACAGGCTGGAGCTCACCAACAAGGGAACGAATGTGAACGTTTGTGCTTGTGTGTCTGTGTGTGCCACACTGATCTTTGCATGCAACAAACATTCTGGGGCTCAGTCCAGGAGCCTTTGAGAGGAGCCAGAGGCCTGGAGCTGACTCTGCACGTGAGTGGGTCAGAGGCCTCTGGTAAGTCAGGCCCCTCCACCTGTGGCTGTGTGGTTCCTGGGAGCCCAAGAACCACTTGAGTGGGGGGAGCCCAGGGAGAAGGGGCTGCGTCTTCTGCTCCACAGGGTGGGAAGGACATCTGGGAGGGCCTCTGGAGGGTTGCCCCAGGGCCGCCAAGGACGGCTGCCTCATGGGGCTGGGCTCAGAGAGAGGCCTTGTTCTGGTGCTTGGCCAACCCCAAGACTCTGGGCAGTCGAGAGCCTTAGAGGCAGAGGGCTTCAGAAACATGGTACACACCACACACACACACACACACACACACACACACACACACACACACACGATAACACACAGATGACACTCACAGATGATGGCCATCTAGTGTGAGCCCCGGGGTGGGGAAGGTGGGGGGCCTCTGTGTGGACGGGAGCAGGGGCTATAAACGGGGAGCCCCACCTCCAGGGCTCCTGCCTGACTCCTGGGCTCCTGCCTGGAGAAAGCCTCTGTACTAGTAGTGGGACCCCCTGGACAGGGGACCTCTCCCAGCCGCTCCTCTGATGCTCTTTCTCTGTTCCTCTCCCTTTCCCTGCCTTGGCCGTGGCCTCTTTCAGCCCCTTCCCCATTTTCAGCTCTCCTCTGTCTAGTGCTCTCACTTTCTGCTGCCCGGAAGGGGGCACCCAGGGGAGGGGCTGAGCCTAGAGCTGGGGCTCAGGCCCCTTGGTCACTCCGCGCAGCTCTCATCTTCACGCTGCTCCCTGCCCTGCTTCCTTGCTCTGGCCAGAGCGTCTTGCCCTTTGTCCTGGAACTGCCAGCACCCAAGGGAGCCGGTAGCCTCGCCTCCTCCCCCCAGCCTTTGCGGCCCCTGCTCCTCTCCCGGGAGGCTGGCCAGCAGGCTGGACCGTGGGGAGGCCACAGAGCCAGGACACGTGTCCTGGCCCCAGGCAGAACCCGAGCCCTGGCCGCAGAGCCACACCGGCCAGGCCCAAGTCTGTTGCCTGAAGTTCTCGGAGCAAGTAGAGGGCAAGGCTCCTCCGCTGGGTAGTGTGGACCCCCGACCCACCCCAGCTCGGAGCAGGAGTCCCCGTGAAGCAAGATGTGGGATGGCCCCCAGCAGAATCGAGGTCCAGCCAGCAATAGCCCTGTCATCCCCCTCAGTGGGACCTCAGGGAAGAGCCTTCCCTGGAAGGGCAAATGAGAAACAGGGATCCTCTCACAGCTGTGGATCTAGCCAGGGTGGGAGCTGACACAGGGGTGTCCATTGGGAGGATGGATGGGGAGGAGTGTCTTCCAGCCTGGGCAGTCACTGTCCTGGGGGCCCTTATTGTGCTCAGTGCTGTCATTCAGTCCAGAGCCTGCTGGTGCCCACCTCCAGGAAGCCCACCTGGGCTGAACCAGAAGTGGGAGGACCCCCGATCACCTGGCCTTCTTCCTCATCAAGCACCCAGACCAGCACATGTCCTCATCACGCTCCTTAGGCTAGAAGTCGCAGGAACAGGGCTGAGTCCTCCACTCTTGGAAGACCTAATCTGCCACCCCGCTTCCTTGGGCCTCAGGGCTGGGCTGGACACTGGGAGCCAGGGCTGCACTGGAGATGTCCCAACTTGACATCTCAGAATCCAGGGCAAGGCCCAGCTTCTGATCGCCAATGGGCTGGCGTCTGAGCAGGGCCTCTACAGAGAAACCCTCAGCCCTTGCTGGGCCCAGAGCTGCAAGTTTCTGTGGAAGATGAGCCCAGACAGTGTCAGGAGGTGCCAGGAGTTGGAGAAAGGGCAGGTGGGGACAGTGATCAGTGTCTACCATGGCTGCCTGGGTTTGCACCTGGCTGTGCTTTCCCTCTAGGAGTCTCAGCTAATAACTGGAGTGGGTTGTGAGGTGATGTGCATATGTGCCCAGCCTGCTGCGTTGGAACAAACTTAGCCTTCAATCAGTGTAGCCAGTTAGCCTCGTTCACGTCAACAGGCTCAGAGGGCTGAGAATCCAAGTCATTTCTGCACACCTGGGCAAGGCCTGCCACCAGGCAAAGGGAAACAATCGTGACTAAACCTCCCCTTCCTGGGCCCCAGTCTCCTCCAGGCACAAACATGTACTTGTGCGCGCAAGTGTGCGCGCACACACACACACACACGCGTGTGCACGCACGCACACACACATGCGCGTGCACGCGCGCACACACATACATGCGCGTGCACGCACGCACACACATACACACCTGGCTTCACTCCCCAGGACCCAACCACCTGCTGGAAAACCAAAAGCTGCCTTTTCAAAATAATGATTAAGAATCAGCATTGACTATTCAAATCGAAACTCCCCAAGCCCCTCTCTGGGGTATCAGCTCCTCTGGAGCCTGTGGGTAAAAAGCTCTTACCATAGTGGAAAAAGTAGTGTGCTGAAACAGATATCTTCCTCAATTTAGCTGAGTCATTTTCTTATGGTTAAGGAAGTCCAGGTCGCCTCTGGCCCTTCGCCTGATGCCCATGGCCCAGCCAGCCTGGGGGACCCCAATTCACACTCCCCCCATGCCTGCTCCCAGCTAACCCCAAGGTCCTCCCAGCAGAGCCCTTGACGGTAGGATACCCCAGCCCACCTGCTGCTTCCCACAGCCGCTTTCCGCTCCTAGGTGGGAGTCCAGAGCCCTGGAGAACCAGGAACCCAGTTCACATCCCACTGTGGACTGTGGGCTCCAGTGGAGTGAGAAGTGAGCAGCTCTCGGGGGGCTGTGCTCTGGGCGCTCACTGGCCCATCGTCTTGGGCCCCAGGGAGGTTTGCTGCAGCCAGGAGGTGGGGCCTCTGTCTCACCCTGGATCTGAGGCGCCTGAGCCCGTGGGCTGAGATGCCCGGCCCGGGAGAGGCAGGGTCCTGCCCAGCTTGGGCTCTCAGTTCAATGGAAGCTCGTGATGGTTGGTGCCCCTGCCTGGCCACAGGCTACTGCCCCTCCCTTGGAGACCTTAGGAAGCTTCCAGAGGCCGTCCTCTGGGAAGGTGGAGGGATGGCGTGGGCAGCCACCTGAGTGCTGTGTGGAGGGCCTTGAATGCTCCAGTTGCCTGGAAGGAAGGGGAGGCCGGCTCTACGGGCTGGGTGTTCTCTAGGTGTGTGTGTGCCACGTGCCAGAAACCAGGGGCCTCCTGGGATGGCCCTCCGACCGAGCCCTGCGCTTCCGACCGGGGTGCTCTTCCGGGGCTGTCTGGGATTCAGCAGGAGATGTGAGGCTGCTCCCTTGTCTGCCCTCAGGCCTCCCTCAGCTGCCGCGGGTCACATGCTCTCCTTGGCTCCTCTTCCTGCCGAGAAATGGGGATGCCGCTGCCCCCGGTTCAGGATTGTTGGGAAATGAAAGGAACGGCAGAGTGAGAGGGAGTCAAGAGACCAAGCCCCAGGGTGTGTGGGGGGTCATCGAAAGCCCTGATGTACCTGGGGGAACGGAGGACACCTATGCTTCACTCGCAGGGTCCCAGGGGCGGTGAGACTCAGCACCGCTCTTTGCTGGCCTGGGGAGGAGCAGTGTGGCCCTGAGGGCTGGGGCGAAGCCCAGCTGGGTGTCTGAGGTCACCTCGGGGGCAACCCTTAGGCTAGAGTAGCAGGGTGGGGAGGAACCAGCCAGGCATTACCTGTGTCCCGGGAACTCTGGAGAGACTGCAAGGCTTGGAGCGGGTGTGGGGGCCCACGCGGGACCCCAAACCAGAAGGATCAGGGGCATTGCGGCAGATGCCGGGGAGGCCCACCTCCCTGGAGGGCCCCTTGGCCCGTCTCCATGCCCAGCAGGCATCCGCTGGCCTGGCCCTGGGGGCTGTGTGGACCAGAGTCATCCCACACCCACTTGGACTGGGTCCTCCTGAGGCTCTGGCGGCCAGCGTTTGGGAAATTAGGTGAGGGGGGTCTGGGACGAGGGTGAGGAAGGGAACAATTTATGTCTAAAAGTCATCTTGAAATTTTCAACATATTTTTTATTTTTCAAAACAAAAGCTCTACACGTGCTGGGGGGTGGGGGTTGAACCTCGCTTTGTGGGAAATGAGTCAGACGGCCATAAAATGTGTTTTTCTGAGCCGAGGGGATTATTTTACATCTTGTGGCACGAAGACACTGAGAGGAAGCCCTCCTCCTTGTCCCTGGCAGGGCTCCCCACTTGCCAGCCTGGGCCACAGTGCCGCCCTCCCTTCCTGAGCTGGGGGCTCTCACCCTACCAGAAGAGATGGGTGCTGTGCTGCTTCTGACGGCCTCTGCCTCTGCCTCCCTGACCTCACCGTTCATTCTATTCGGCAGGACGGAGGCTGGGGAGGGAGGCAGCCTCGTGGTGGGTACCGGCTTCCCCATTTATAGTTAGAGAATCTGGATGAAGTCCAGTGGACCTCGGCAGCCTCCTACCTCTCCTCCCATGGACAGGCTGGTGTGGGGCCATCCCTGGAGCAGCTGAGAAACTTACAAAAGCATCTGCAGGCCACTGGTACCCAGTGAAAGGCTTTCCTTCCCCACCGTCAAGCAGCATCCGTGAGTACAGGTGACAAGGAGTGTGAGGGCTCACCTGTTCCTCTGGAGGTTCTTCCTAAAGCCAGAAGGGCAGGAGTCCTCTCCTAACCTCCCCTACGTAGCCAGCACCCGCATCCCCCCACCGTACTCCTTCCCCCTCCCCCAGCTCTTGTCCTAGGGATCAGGAAGCAGAATTCCCACCCCAGGGCTGGAGGCCTCAGAAGGGCTAAGATCAAGGTATTGCAGGGGCCCACGGGGGACAGGAGCCAGTGACCCCAGAGGCCTCGGGTTATACCTCTCAGCCTCTCATCTCCCCCCCCAGGTAGGTATTGGGTGGGAGCAGTACGGGAGGGCTTCTGCCTGGAGCCCCTCTGAAGTCTCTCTTGGGACAGCTGTCCATTGCCCCGTGTGTCCCTAGCAGCCCCGCCTCCATGGGCTAGAGTCACAGATCTCAGGGATAGCCTGGAGCCCAGAGGACCTGTGTTGCCTGTGGGGAGAGGTTGCTGGTAGCCTGAGGTGGGGCAGAAGTAAGGAAGGGATCTGGGGCCTGAATCACAGCAGCTGTTGCCAGAAACCCCCCACTTGCCTCCACCAGGGTGGTGAACTTGCTTTTTCTTTGGAAGTGAGGAGTCACCCTGAGTCATCTTCACTCTCCACGGGCTCTATTTCTTTCAGGGACACCGGTACAGTGGACACCAGCTGCTTTGCCTGCCTCATTTTCTCTCATTCCAGCCCAAACACCTGGATTTCCTTGGAGGCCCTCCCTCTCCCCCCTCTCATTCCTTGCAGTATGAGTGAGGCTGGCTCCGCCTCCCAAAGGGTTTATGGCAGGGGTAAGAACATGACTCAGGATTGGCCAGTTAGTGTCTTCCATCCTCCTGGAGATAGTAGCTGTTCAGTGAGGAGCCTATGGTCCAAGAGAATCTAGTTCCAGGATTTTTGATGGAACTATTCAAAAACTGGAACTTCCCTGGTGGCACAGTGGTTAAGAATCCACCTGCCAATGCAGGGGACACGGGTTCAATCCCTGGTCCGGGAAGATCCCACATGCCGCAGAGCAACTAAGCCCGTGCGCCACAACTACTGAAGCCCACGCGCCCTAGAGCCCTCACGCCGCAACTACTGAGCCTGCGTGCTGCAACTACTGAAGCCCGTGCGCCTAGAGCCTGCGCACCGCAACAAAGAGTAGCCCCCACTCGCCACAACTAGAGAAAGCCCACGTGCTGCAACGAAGACCCAACACAGCCAAAAATTTAAAGAAAAAGAAACTGAAGCTCGATTCTGGGATGCTGGGTGTCTGTTTGGAGGCCTTGGGTCACTGGGAACCTCTAACAGGAGACTGAAGGCAGCACAGAGGATGGTAAACCAGGAAACGGCACGAGAGAGGACTCCTGATGACATAGTCAGGCTGCTGGATCCAGCTGTGCCTGAACACACGTCTGGCCAAGTTTTGTCCTCCTCACTGCACTTGGCCCTATGCCTGGGTCCCTGGCACAGAGGCAGGATTCGGGGTGAGATGTGCCGGTGTCATATGCTCCTTTCTCCTTAGATCACTCAAGCTAGGATTCTGCGAGCATTTGGAAGCCTGTTACCTAGAGCTAAGGACCAGCCTGGAGTGAGGGCCTGGTCAGAGCAACCAGCACACAGCTAGGCCCGCCAACCATGGAAGCCTAGGTATGTGGGTGAGAGGGGAGTCAAGGGCAACCCATACTGCAAGTGGCTCCCCACGGAGACCTCCCTCAGGGGTAAATTTGGGAGCAGACTTCACGGGAAGTAGCTTATGATTTTCCAATTACTAAATTTAGAAATTTGGGCTTCATCTTTCTATCTGTCCAACGGGCACCTTGACTTGTCAAGGGCACTGAGAGTGGAGAGTTAGTTAATTTTGTTAGACAAGTGTCGGCATTTCTAACAGTGGAATGTAAGCTCCATGAGGGCAGAAGTTCTGCTAAACGTAGCTCATTGCTGTGCCCTGGAGCCGAGGAGGGTAACTCAGTAAATATTTGGTGAATGAAGGAAAAAGCCTGGACCCTGTCCCTCCCGTGCTTAAAATCCTCTGATGCTTTCCAATTGTCGTTAAAATATGAAAAATCTAGATTTCTTTGCCCTACCCTACAAGTAGGGTGACTGTGTCGTTTATTGAATAAGCAGGGGTACTTTGTGAGTCAAAGGGGATGCTATAAACAGTTATGCTGGGACAGGGGAGTAAGCTAGGGCTGCTTCATGTCATCTGGGACGTGGGGCTGCCCCACTCCAAGGCCACCAGAGGGTTGGTCTCTGCCCAGCTCTCCGGCCTCATCTTCTGCCCCTCCCCCTCATCTGGCTCGATGACTCTCCCCTGGACCTTTGCTCTGTTTCTCTACCTGGAGAAGTCCTCTGAGTGCCTGGATCTTTCTCGTTACCTTGGTCTCCCCTGAACACTGCCTCCCCGGGGGGCCTTCCCTGACCCGCCCCCCCCCACCTCCACCCAGGCAACCTCTGCCATGAGGATGCGTTTCATTTTTCTCGCCTTCCCCTCGGTTCTGTGCCCGAGTGCCCAGCACAGAGGCCGGCGGGGAAGGGGCAGGAATGAACCCAGGGTGTCTGGGAGCCCATTTCTCAACATCTGTCAACCTCTGAGTAGAGGCTCACATTCCCAGCGCACATCTCCAAAGTGAAAGTGAAGGGAAGGAGCTTCAACCCTGGAGCGAGGGGGGGGGGAGCAGGAGACAGAGGGGAGGGAGGGAAAGAGCAGGGAGAGGGGGTGTGGGTTCTTCCGGAACTGCACTCAGCACTGGGCCCATCACATCCACCCCAGAAATCAGATGCACTTTGACCCCCGCCGCTCGGACGCTTTTTTTAAGAAGTGTCTGGAACCTGAATGCGACTGCGGATTGGAAAGCAACGCCTCTGGAGCTCCCAGCGGCCAAACAGAAGACACCAGATATGTTTATGATTTTCCTAATTACCTCTGTCCTCTCTGATACTGGGGCTCTATAAAATTGTCACAGCCGTGGTTGTCACTGGGCTCTGGCTCACCCTGCACGCACGCGGGTGTTTGTTTATGGAACACAGATGGCGGCAGGGCCTTCATGTGGCTCGGACACCACCCCTTTGGCTGCCACGAGGGACTGGCCCCTCTCCAGGATTCCCAGACAGATTTGCTTCTCCAGATTCTTTAAAGCAAAAAAAACCTGAGTATTGATGGTCACTCAAGGGTCCTTGGCAGAGAACCAGACTCAGCCTGGATGCTTCCAATAGAGGGATGTTAACAAAGGGACCATTCGTGGAGTGTGAACCGGGTCGAGGGAATCAAGGAGGGATGTCAAGGTCCCCAGAGACTAGCCACAGCAGCAGTGGTCACCAGCCTAGGGCTTCAGGGGTGAGGCGAGGAGTTCATGCTTCCAGAGCCCCATGAGAGCTGGACCCACGGAGGGCAGAGCACAGGCTTACCCGAGGGGGGCTGTAGTCTTGTGGACAGGCAGATGGGGTGCTGAAGCCGAAAGAGAGCAAAGATAAAACACCCCAATCTCTCTCTTCTTCCTCCCTCTGATCTCCGGCTGGTACCTACCATTGGCCAAACCCAACAGGAAGCCAGAGGCCCGGGAGGTCCTCAGTGTGGCCCACACAGGCCAGGCTCCCAGGGCAGAGAGGAGGTGTCGCGTGGACCTGAGAGCAAATGAAGAATACCTAGCGGGATCCGGGAAGGCATCCTGGGACAACTCTGAGGTCAAACTGGGTGGAAATCCTTCTTCTCTTATCCCCGAAACATCTCTTGACTCCGTCCACCTCTGTGCTGCAAAGCCCCCTCGCTGGCCTGACTGATGCCCTTTCACATCCCCCACACTTCAGCAGAGGGTTGGTAATAAGCAAGCCTGACCTTGACGTTCTCCACGGCTCTTATTGCACTTGGCATATTGACCAAAGTCTGAAGCCCTGCTTGTGAGAGACTGATCGTCTGACCCAGCTGCCCTCTGGCCTCACCTCTCATCCTCCGCCCACCGTGTCAGGTACGGGGGCCACACTGGGTGTTCTTCAGTACCTAGAATGTCATGCTCCTTCCTACTGCTGCGATCTGTATATGCTGTTCCCTCTGCCTGGATTCTCTCGGTCCAGCCCCCGACTGCTTATAAATCCCACCGATTCTTCCGATCTCAGCTTAAAAATCCTATCCCTCGGGGATGACTTCCCTGAGCCCACGAAGCGAGCAAGGGCTTCTTCTCATCACCCCTGAGCTTCCATACTTCACAATCCTCATCACAGCTGTAATTAACTAACCAGTTGAGTAACTCTCTGTTTATTGTCTGTCTCCCTAGAGGGACGGTGAGCGCCACAAAAGCCCCCTCTGTCTGTCTGGTTTGCTGATCTGCCCAGCACAGTGCCGGGCACACACTAGGCACCTCACCAATGCTTGCTGAGTGACTGACAGAGAACTTCCAGCTTCCAGTAATGAACGGCAGGCTAAATGATTTGGGCCCATCCTCGCACTGAAAACAACTGAAAATGCTGGATAACATTTTTTAAAACATTCGAAGCACTGAAGAGTCGGCAGTACCAAAGGGAATTGTCAGGCCCAACTTGGGGGGAACAGGAATCCGGACAGGTAAGCAAGAGGAAAAGCCACTTGTTTTCCTTGAGGCATTGTCTGATACCAACAAATTTGAATTTCATTTTGACGGCCTCATGAAATGAGAGAGACAGAAATCAAACCTCAGGGCTCACACAGGTGGGGCCATGTAATAAGACACCATCCCACATTGATGTGGAACTCCAAAGTGCTACACCCTCAGGATATGGGTGAATCAGAAGTAGACCAGCCCTCACATGATCTTGCAATCTAAGTCTCATCTCCTAGGTGGGCTATCCTCAAAGGTGGGTTAAGGTGGTCCTGAGCTAGTGGTGTTCCTCGATGTTTGGCCAGAGCAAATAAAAGTGCTCTCAGGTGGCAGGTACTGTGGTGATAAATCAAAAATTTTTCTTGCAAACAATTTTTTCTAAAACAATGACCTAAACATAGTCAAAGATCAGACTCACAAGAAAATAAGGCACTAGAGCAAAAACTAGAAGAATCAACAGAAAACAGAAATAGACCCTTACGATGCAAATTATTAACTATGAAAGAACTGTGCATATCACGTTTAAAGAAATATGACATGTTTAAAAGTAATTGCAGGGAATGGGAATCTATGAAAAGTAACATAGCATATCTGCAAAAGAATCAAGTTGATCTCTAGATGTGAAAGCTACAATAACCAAAATTAAGAACTCCACGGACAGGTTTAATAGCTGAGGAAACACAGCTGAGAAGAGAATTAGGAAATTATAAGAGAAGTCAGAAGAAATTATCACAAATGTAGCACACAGAGACAAAAAGAAGACACGATGGAAGAGATCATATGAGATAAAGAGGAAGAGAAGGTATAACATGTGATTAATATCGTCCCTGATGGAGAGGAGAGAGGAAATGGAGCAGAAGCAATGTTTTAAGGATTAATGGGTAAGAATTTTCTGGAACCAATGAATGAATGTATGAGGGATGCACTGAACCATCTGATGGTTATTTGTGCTTTGGTAACACAGCTCCGTGTTTCAGACAACCCAGAGTTCAAAGGATACTGATGAGAGATACTGGACCCAGTGTGCTCTTGGCCAAGGGCCATGATGTTGTACAATGCCAAGTTCAACAGAGCAAAAGACACAAGAAACAGGTGAAAAATCAACCTTTGCCTTTCCCCTGCCCCTACAGCTCACCCCTGCCTTCTTAGCAACTATTTGGGCAGCCCTGAGATGACCACAGCTGCAGCCTCCTGTTCCTTCTTCCCTCTTGCAGACCTTGCTGACCAGTCACTGGGAGATAGCAGAACGCCATTTCCTAGGGTCCCTCCACAGTCAACGGGGAGTGCAGTGGCATGGGTGGGTGGGTGTCCTACCCTGATTCGGTATAGACGGTGACCTCCTCCTCCTAGATTCTATGCGTCTTCTCTCCCCTGACCCTGGTCTCCTTGTGGCTGGGCTCCCATCTCAGCCCTCAGGGGTGCTCGACGGAGACTTACTGACTCACTGGCTGATATGGTCTGATCCCGGCTGGGGTGGGGGGATCTGAAAGAGGAGGTGATGCTGGAGTGTCCCTTTGCCATAGCTGAAGAAATCTTGATGATGCCATCGCCACCTGAGGGTCCTTCAACCCCAGGCCCCAAGATAAACCAAGGAGCACTGACGTCCCTGATTGAACAGCCCGCCAGCATCACCTACAACCCGAATGGCAAGGATCTAGAAGCTGGGCTCCAGAGGCAGGAGGAGCAACACCCAACCCTCGATCCTGCAGCCCTCTGGCTTCCAAGCCTGAGCTCTCTTGGGCAGGAAAGAGACCTGGCTGGCAGGTGGGTCGTTTGTTTCTGACTCACCCTCCCCTCTCCGCTGCCAGGTGGCCCGGTCCTGGTCCTCCTTCGTGTGACTCGTCCTGGGATCAGGTTCTTGTGGTTGCTCTGTTCTGCAGGGACACCCATTCATCATCTTGCTTCTGGGAATCTCGGCACACCTCTCAGACACGCTCAAACGGAGAGGCTGCCAAACCTGGGATTGGTCACACAGCAGGTGTGCGGTGAGGCGAGGGCACTTATGGTCTCACGCCTCCGGTGGGTGGGGATGCAGACCCAGCCCTTGCGTAACCATGCCCCCACTCCCGGCAGCAGGTCCCTTCAAACCGCTGTGCTGCGGGGGCGGCCATCCTGAGGCTTGTCTCATGCCGAAAGCAGAAAGAGATCTCTCAGGCCATGATGAGTGAAGACGGGGGATGGGTCGTGCGGGCCCCCTAACCTGGCTCTGCAATGTCTCTGGCATGCCATTCCAATTTCTGAAATTCTCAAAGATGTTCCAAACAACGTGCAGTTGATTTAATTTCAAAAATTAAAAACTCAAGTAAATTAAGTTGAGGAATGTTGGGTGGAGGCAGGGGAAGGGGAGGGTGGCATGGAATACAGCCAGTAAGGAGAGTCTTAGGAACACACTCCCCTGGGTGGATCTGGGGTTGGAGAGGGTGAAACTCTCCCACTGGATGCGGAGTGTAGGGGCCCAGGTGCAGATCCTGCCCCTGCCCTGGTCTCATCCCTGGTCCTGGCAGACTGGGCTCCTTGGCGAGCACCTGGGCCTCCGGGGAGCCTGGGGTGCAGCCCGGTTGGCGAGTAGAGAACAGGAGAGAGCTGTTCTCCTTTCTAGCTCGGTTCGCACACACCCTGGGCAGTGCTGCCCCACATAATTACATAAACGGCACGTCACTCAGGACGCTCATCTTGCCTCTGACACAATTCGGGCTCGGAGCCCTTGTCCCCAGCTCCCCTCGGTTCAGGGGCCTGGCTCGTGACTCACGTGCCTCTCCCTCTGCCAGAAGAGATGCTCCTCAAATAGAGGTCGGGCCGTGGTGAGCTTCGGAATTGCTCTCGGGAGGACCCTTCACCCCTCCTGGGCCTGAAGGCGCCTCCAGCCCAAGGCTCAGAATTGGCGTCGAGGTTGCATGCTCACGGCTCACACCTGTACCCGTGCCCACACCCCATGGCCACCCTCTCCCCAGGGAGTTGCCCCAGACCGGACCTGCCCTCTCTCCTTTCCAGGACCAAGCCCGGCTGACCCGGCTGTGGATGACCCATCCCTGCTTCCCTCCCTGACAGGTGGCATTCCCTTCCCTCCCTCTTCCTGTGGTGGAGGTGTCCCAGAGGAAGGCTACCTTCCTTCCACGCCTGCGGGACTTGCTTGTCAACCCAAATTACCCTCGTGGTGGCATTCCCAGCAGCCAAGGGAGAAGCAGGGTAGGTTCCAGAGCTCTTTCCTACTGGTGGCCCCAGCTCTGGGGAAGGCTTCCTCACCCCTCCAGGACCCCAGGGGCTGCCTTGGTCGTGTGAGCTCAGCCAGGCCGCCCCACAGGGCAGAGGCCAGCCTCCCTCCTCACTTCCTGGGCTCGAGCTGGGTTGGCAAATGGGAACCAGCTGGTTGGCCAAGCACTGCTATGACCCAGCGGGGAACCGAGGGAGACAAGGGGGGGTGGGAGGTGTCTCCCCCCCCCGCCGACAGACACACAAGTGTACCTTCCACTCCCATCCACCAGTAATGGGGGAGGCAGGGCCACCCTAGTCGCTGAGGTCCCAGCCTCCCAAATGGAAAGGAGTTAGTGGGGAGGCCCAGCGGAGCAGGATGGGGTGTCTTTCAGGCTCTGAGGAGGCTGATGCCCCCCAGGTGTGAGAATGCTTGTCCTCACTGACCAGGACTCATCCCCTGGGATTCTGCACTGGTATCAAGAATCTTTTACTGCGACAAGCGCAAGGGGCGTTCTTGCCTGCTCTGTGAGAGCAGTGGAGGAGGGTTTGACTTCCGGCTCAGCCTTCAAGGTCACTGGCAAGAGGGTTGTGCACCCAGGAGGAACTTGTGAAGTGTTTCCTAACAAGTGGAAGGTATCCTGGAAAAAAGAAAAATCTAAGCAATGGTAAAAGGACTTTGGTAACTTGGTTGTTCTGGGTACGAGGATTTTGCCCTAAATTATCCAGACGACCGTCTCCTTCCAGGAGAGTTTTCAGGGGCTGGGCGTGGCCTCTGTGCCCACTTTGCCTCCTGCCCTAACACACAGCGATGGCAATCTCCTTACACTGAGCCAAGCGTCTCACAAGCTTTGCCTGTTTACCTTTCACAACAACCGGATGATGTGGGGCTAGTTTTGCATATGTTTTGCATAAAAGGAAACGGAAGCCCAGAGAAACGAAGAGACTTGGTGAGGGCCCCACAGACAGTAAGAGGCAAAGCCAGGAGCTGGTTGGTACCGGTGCCACAGGCACACCTCCCGTGGCCCGTTCCGATCACAGGATGGGAGAAAGAGGAAACTTCTATTTATCACGCATGAACAAATTGCTTTCCTCTAGCACCCAGCTCAGCGGTGGGTGCATCGAGCCAGGACAACTGGGCTGGATGCCCCTGCCCAACGAGGACCATTGACCTACTATGTACCAGGGCTGTGCAGAAGAGCAGTGTGGTCTTCAGCCCACACTCACTGTTACTGGCCCCAGGCGAGTGGCACTTGCAAGGCTCAATTAGACGTATAGTTAAGCAGTACACGCTCCAGTGTCTTCCAATTGTCCTAGGATAAATCCTTTGTCCTGTGGACTCCTGGGTTAAGGCCAATTGAACTGCTGCCAGGTAAGGCTTATTCCCTATAAATCAGTGGGAATGTGGTCACACGAATTTTAACTATCAGATTAAAATCAAATTAGTGGGAAAATTTGGAACAAATTGACTTCAAGTACAGTGAATGAGTCTATTTTTAAAACGTTGCCGCACCAGGCAAAACAGTGAAGCAAACACATTTCCTGACAGCGCGTAGACACCGTGGTGTTCGGAGTGTTTTGTCATGCTGAGTCACTGTAATTGCTCCAGCAAAGCTGAGGAATCAAATAAAACGTGTTTGCAAATTGTAAATCACTTGAGGAGGCTACTTCAGACGGGTCCGAACCTGACTTTGAAGGCCACAGTGGCTCCCTTTGGGGTAGGCACCCCAGCCCTGACACCCCCCCGTCCACGTTCTCTGGGTAGGGTCTGTGCTGTCGCATCCAGCCGAGATGACTGCCCAGTGTTCCTGCAAGAAGGGCCGCCATACATCAGCCACGTTTCCTCACCAGCCAGAGCGGCTCAGATTCCTGGGGGGCACCGGGGACAGGGGAGAGCGCTTAGGTTGGCTGGGGGAAGGGGCGGACTCGCTAAGGCTTCCTTGTCTGGGTGGGGTGGGACCAGGGGCTGCTCAGGAAGGACAGGCTTGCTTTCTGGTGAAAGTCTGGCTGTCATTGCCAAGAAGCAGAATTATTTTCGTATCCAAGAGAGCTTGGGACTGGCCCCGCTTGTTCCCTTTCAACCCTGTCCTGGTCGTCGGGTGACATGCCCTGGCCCTAGCCCACCACATTTGGTCCCTGATGTTCCCACTCTCGGGCCTGTCTGTCAAAAATGACTTTGCCAGTCATCCTATAAAGACACAAAAGGGGAGACACAAAGGCTGATAGACCTTTACAGCAGAAACGCTGTGGCCCCACCTGCCCGGCGTCTCTGAGCAGCCCCAGCAGGCTTGGGGCGCGCTGCACTGCCTCGTCCTCCTCTCCCCCGTCTCCCTAGAATCCCACCTTCTCCCTGTACACTCCCCACGAGCATGACCATCTCGTTGGGGCCTGGCTAGACCTGGTGGTAAGCTAATCACTCAGAGGTGTTGAGGATTATCTAGAACTGGATAAATTACCTTTCTTAGGATTCTTGCATTTAAAAATTAACTTTGTAGAAGCAGCAGCTCCCCTAAAGAGGGCCGGCACAGGGGAGCCTTATCTCCGGTGCCCTTGTGTTGCCTCCCAACCCTCAAACCCCTGCTTGGTGGACCTCAGGCCAACCCCACAGACCCCTGCATGAAGAGGAGAGTGTGTGAATGTTTTTTAAAAGAGAGAGATGAGTTGCAGAGAGATCTGTGCTTTCAGACACACGTGTTGAAGACCTGCTGTGGGCCAGACACTGGACGTCCACTGGGGCCAAATACAGCCAGAGGCCAAAAAAGGCAGGATCCCAGGCGAGTCCACGTGATTTGACTCCCGGAGCTCATGGTGACCTTGGGGAGAACAGTTTCCAGTGGGGGTGAGGGTGAAGGTGAGGGTGGAGGGTGGGGACAGGGAAGGAGAAGATGAAGTTCAGAAAGTGGCTCTTTGGGTATGTAAGAAACACAGGATGTTTGTAAAACACAAACTCCCATCCCAACTTGATGGATATAAGAAAACCACACCTTTAAGTCCGCACTGGGTGGGGCTCCAAACCATGGTGTGAAAAATGGGGCTATGGAAGACTCTGTCTTGGCTCTGCCTAGAAGAGGCTTCAGAGCAGCAGAAGGTTCTTTTCCTGTGGTTCTCATTCAGCCCCTTCTGTGTCCCACAAGGCCGCCAGGCGGTATGGACCCCTGCTCCCCTAGCAACCATGCCAGCTTCTGAGAGCTCATCTGGTCCTGCCAGAGCTGCCTGCCATTCTGTAATCTAAGGGGAGCCCCTGGGGTTCAGGCCCCACTGAGGTCCCCAACCCCAGTGGGGAACCCACCGTCCTCAGGTATGGGCAGTAGGTTTGGACACAGCTAATGAAGAGAAAGTGCAGCTTTGGGAGACATGCACCTGGGGAGGTCTGTTTCAGGTGGGTGGGGTCAGAAGGCTAGAAAAATAAATACAAATAAAAGTGAAGAGAAGCAAAGCTCCTGGGTGCCAGAATGGGGCTGGCCGAGGCTGTGGCTGCCTGGGTAATGGGTTCCACATTTGTCTGGCTCCGTCTACAGTGCCCAGGATCCAGGATGCACCGTGGGCCTTTGAGGGGCTAGAGGGGACAGCCCAGCTGTGGCCAGACCTAGGCATACATGCTTTTTGTGATGGCCTCATCCCTGGTTAGCCACAACGTGGCTGAGACCTTGCTTTAAGCTCACGCTCCAGCACCCCAGCCTCCCCCC
Source organism: Lagenorhynchus albirostris (assembly GCF_949774975.1). Classification (NCBI taxonomy): domain Eukaryota; kingdom Metazoa; phylum Chordata; class Mammalia; order Artiodactyla; family Delphinidae; genus Lagenorhynchus; species Lagenorhynchus albirostris. Next base: position 18,719,090 of record NC_083113.1, on the reverse strand, counting down.
GCCCCCGCCCACAGCCCCTGGGTCCCTGCCGGCCTGCACAGATTGTTTGCGTTATTAATGCCGTTTTCCCAGAGATTCCATCTGGCTTTTTAATTGCTCTGGGATGGGGCTAGGATGCTTTGATAGTGAATTGGTATCTTTCCTGTGTCTCTGCTTACGTCAAATCCTCCATCCACAGACAGGGGTATGGGGGAGGGGGAGAAGCAGGGATGTCCAGAGAAGGGAGAGAGCACAAGTCTCTCACAGAGACAAGAAATCTTTCAAAGGTGCTTGTGGTTTAGTTTCGTTTAAAGAACAGAAGAGTAAAGCCTTGCCCTTCCCGCCAGCGTAGGAAAGAAAGAAATGGGATATCGCCTCTGCCCAGGCAAGGATGCTGCCCCGTGTCTGTGGAAGGCCTGAGGGTGCCTGGAAGGTGAGGTTTCATGGCCGAGCAAGGTCCGGGTTTCTGCTCCCCCTTGACCTGTTCCGTGAGTGGCTTCCTGCTTCCTCCGCCCCCCTCCCACCCCCCCACCCCCACCCCCACCCCCCCTGCCGCACTGCCCCCTCTCCTCCCATGAGGAGCTCTTGGAGGAGGCCTGGCAGGTTCCTGCCTGGGAAGGAGGGGGCGGAAGACCTGGGAGGGGCAGACACTCCTCATCAGTCCCAATGGCTCATCATGGGTGTCAGGGCCAAACCCCATGTTCACAGATTCCCAGGAGATCCAAGAGATAAGGGTGACATCGTGACACTGCTCAACCATTAGGAGGCATCTGGTGCAAAGGAGCGCCTCCCTCTCTCCCTTCTGCCCTTGCTCCTTCCCTGGAGGCTGGCTCTCCTGAACAGTGCTTTCAGGGGACAATGGGCTCGAGTGGCCTACTGAGGACGTGAGGTCCCTGTTGCCTCCCATGGGAGAGTACAAGAGAGAGGCATCCAGGCGCGTTGGACTTGGTCCGTGGCCAGGTCTTGGTCAAAGCTGCTGCCTCCAGGAAGCCTTCCTTGGTGGCCTCTACTCACACTTTGAACTTCCCCTTATTGCCCTGTCACCCTTGAAGCTCATCTTGGGCCCACAAGGTTGTGCATTTCCCCTGGTACACAGCAGGCATCCAATAAATACTTGGTGTGTGTTCAGTGCCATGCACTTGAAGTGGGTCTTCATGAAGGCTGCAGTCAGGAGGGGAACCGTGGGGGGCCCTTCAGGAAGCAGTGAGGGGTGAGGAGCCACCCACTTGGGGACCCCTCTGACTGGGCACAGAGCACGTGCTGGGCAGGTTCACCCCATGCTGCCCTCTCCCCGCAAGCAGGCTTCTCTGTCTACTGGGGACCCCACTGGCCCCATCCCTTTGCTGGGGCTGACTTGTCCCCAACAAAGCCTGCCTTGGACCTCAGGATCTGCGGCAGGAGCGTTGCCCTTTTGTGAGCTGACGGCTTGGAAAGAGGAAACCCCTGGAGGTGGGATAGTGGGACACGAGGGGGAGGAGTGAGGGCAAGAGGGATGCCCCTCCCCCACTTGTCTTGGGATCTGTTCTGGGGGCAAAGGGGGAAGCCGAGGCTTGGCCCCCTCAAACAAGAAAAACTGGAATTAGCACTGAACTCAGAGAGGGTTTGCTGGGGCCTAGCAAGCTGTGGCCTGCCCCAGGCCTCTAGGCAGGCGGTGGGGCTCTGCGTCCTTGGTTCCCAGGCGGCGGGGCAGGCTGCCGCCTCCTCACCAGGGCTCGCGGCCTTTCTTCCGCCGAGGGCGGCCATGGGTGTGGAGGAGGCAGGACACCGGACGGGGAGACAGAGGGCGGCCGAGGGGGTGGGGGAGTGGGGGGGGAGTGGGGCGGGAAGGGGGCAAGTCACCCGGCTAACCACACAGGCAAAAACTTTCAGAATTTGAAAAGAATGTGTAATTTCTTGAAACGGTCACAGCCCACATTGGCGTATACTGTCAGCTGCTCAAGTGAACGCTCTGCAGGGGAAAACAGAAGGTAAAGGGTTTTGCCTTTTACCCTCAGAGAGGGTCAACTCTGAAAGCCCTGCCAGCCTCCTGGGCTACCTGCCCCCAAGGCCCTGGTTTTTCAGGCCTAAGGGCGTGCCCTCCCTTGGTTGGCCATCACCGCTGCTAAGGGGCTTCCGGGTGCCTGTCCTCACGGGGCAGTCATTGGAGTGGGGGGCCTGGTCCAGGGTGGGCACAGTGGGGAAGCACTTGCTGGGGCTGGCTCCTTGCCGGGCAGTAGGTGAGGAAGGGCCGGACATCCGGCGCAGGCCTGCGGCGGGTCCCCCTTCTTGGGTGGGCTGGGGCAGGGCAGGTGAGGAAGGCCGGGTGGAGGGCTCCCTTCAGGGCCCCGCTGGGACAGGCTGCAGCCACATGGGCCAGAGCTAGTGGGGAGGGGTGGACGGTCCTACCGCGTGTGGCCTCTACCTGCCCGCCCACGGCCCCGCTGGAGGGCTGGGGCAAAGGAAGGTGTGAGCGGCGCTGCTCCTGAGCTGGGGCTGTCAGTGATCTGGAAGTAAGTGTGGTCAAAGGGCCCCTGGAGCCTGGAACCCTGGGGCAGGCCTGCCCGAGTCCCAGAGAGGCCGTGGCAGTTTCAGGCAGAGGGCCCCCCCTTCGAGTCCCTCTCCTCCTCCCAGGGGCCGATGAGAGGCCACACCAAGGCCCCGTGACACCCCACACGCCCCTCTCCCTGCCACACACCCAGAGACTCTTCAGGCCTCGGCCTTCTCTGCTCGGAGCCTCGTCCTCCTTTGGGCATTTATTTGCCTTGCTTGGGAGAAGTCACCCCTTTAACTTAGAGAGGGGCTCAGGATGGGTGGAGAGCTAATGAGAGTCAGGCTCGCAGCCAGAGAACATGCTGTGATCATTTACAAATGTGACCTGGCCCACAGAAAACCCTGGAAGTAGCTTTTCTGGTTTTAAAAAGACACCAAAACTGACTTTGATATGTTTATATTATAGATATAATACATAAAACATCTAGCATGAAACTCTATGTTCTCCCCAAAGAAGAGAACCAAGCCAGCCTTCCCTGCTCCCAGGCCCAGCGATCTGATCTGTGAGTGCTGGCTGAGGACGCCTCCCTTCCAGACCGGGAGCCAGGGCCTCTGCGGGGGACAAAGCTGTGGGCAGCCCCGGCTGGAGGGGACCGAGGCCCACAGCCACCCCCAGGGAAAGCTGAGGGGAAAGGGGAGGCCCACCTCACCTCTTCGGTTCCCCTGGGAGCAAAAGCAATCCCAAAACCAAAAGGCAAGAGAGCCGCAGACCCTCCCTGCAGCGGCTGACGGAGAGTCTCATTTTGGCAAGTATCTGAGCAAAACCAAAACAAAACAAAAACCAAATAAAATGGTGGTTTAGCATAGACGTGCACATGCACATTGCACAAGGCACCGCTGGGACACAGAGAGGCCAGATACAAGTGTTGATATCGGCTGATAAAGCAAAATATTTGGAAAGCTTCTCATAACTTCGGTCCCTCTGGGATGGACTGATTGTGCTTCATGTTTGTATGGCAACGCTGGCGACATACAGTACAGACAAGGCTGATGGTCCCAGTGTCCCTTCACCACCCCCCTGCTAACCCCTAGACCAGATCTCTAGGTTCCCCTCTCCCACCAGGCCACCACTCCCATGAACATACGTCCTCATACCTAACCCACGACCTGGCTTTCTGATCTGACTGGGGGCGGGAGGCTCCCACTGGTCACCTGGTGACGCCCATCTCAGTGAGTTCTGCCCAGAAGAGCCCAGCCTGTTGCAGGCTGGGAGTTTAGAGGCAAGGAACTAGGGACCCTCCACCTTCATGTAGAACTAGGGGAACAACCTTAGGTTCAAAGCCCCAAGTCCCTGTGTTTCCTCCCCTCCAAGGATAGGCGCTCAGGAGCGGCTGGGGCCGGCTTATCGGGATCTCTGCTCCCTGAACCTTCCTCCTGCCGGGGGTTGGGGGGGCTGCACCCCTTCTTCTCTCGCGAGGTCAGGAACCCTCCAAATAAAATGACAAGGCACATATTTGCTCCCCCTACTCGGTAGGAATCGGAGCCGTGAGTTTGCGTTTCCAAGGCACAGGGTTATTCCTTTAATACTAGAGTTGCCGGGCTCCCGGCTCTGCCCCACGGCGCTTCTCCTCTCTGTCTGACCCCTCATCTTAGACGCACCGTGTCGGGCGCAGAGGAAGGCCAGGGGTACGCGCGGCAGGCCAGGCTCTCAGGCTGCACCGGAATCTCCTAGTCCTGGCTTGCGCGGCTCGGGCAGTCTTGAGATCCGGCGACCCGAAACCACTCCCTGGGTCCCAGCCAGCGGCCGGCCCAGGGCGGTCCCGCCGCCGCGCGCCTCACGCGCAGTTGCCCATGGCCTTGACCAGGGAGCTCTCAGGCAGCTGGCGGAAGATGCCCCGCAGCGTGTCCAGTTCGCGGCTCAGTTGTTCCACCCGCTTGCGCAGGCGGTCATTGTCACTGGTCAGCTCCAGCACCTTCTGCTGCGTCTCCACGTTGCGCTGCTTGGCCTTGTCCCGGCTCTTGCGCACCGCGATGTTGTTGCGCTCGCGCCGCACCCGGTACTCGTTGCTGTTCTTGTCCACGGACTTCTTGCCTTTGCCCGCGCCGCCGCCGCCGCCGCCGCCGCCGCCGCCGCCGCCCGCGCGGATGTCTGGGTGCCCGACGGCCAGCCCCTTGAGCGCGCCGCCGGGGCCTGGCAGGCCAGCGGCGCCGAGCGCGGGCGCTGGGTGCGGGCTGGGCACGGGCGTGGGCGGCGGCGTGGGGTGGCCGGGCTGCAGGTGCATGGTGGTCTGGCCGCAGTGCGCGATCTGGAACTGCAGGTGCGGGGCGGCCAGGTGAGCAGGCGGCGGGTGTGAGTGCTGTGGTGGCGGCGGCGGCGGAGGCTGGTAGGGAAAGAGGCCGGCCAGCGCCAGCTGCTTCGCCTCGTCCTCCTCGCGCGGCTCCTGCTTGATCACCAGCGGCCGTAGAGCCGGCGCCCCGACGCGCTCGTACAGGGGTTCCAGCCTGCCGTCCAGGTAGCCGGCCGCCGAGCAGCCGTAGCCGGGCGGGGGGCCGTGCGCCCCTCCGGGCATGACGGCGCCGCCGGGGCCCACGGGGGCGCCCGGGTAGTCAAAGTCGCCGCCGCCTCCTGCGGGGGCCGCGGCCGCCTTGGCCTTCTCCTGCTGCCGGCTGTGCTGGAACAGGTCGGCCAGGAACTCGTCGTTGAAGGCGGCCGGGTCGATGTAGGCGCTGATGTCGATGGACGTCTCGTGTTCGCAGATGCCGCCCAGCGGCTCCGGGGCGGCAGGTGGGGCTGGGGGCTGCGCGGTACCCGCGCCCCGGAGAAAGCCGAAAGCGGCGCTGCTGGGCGCGTGCGGGGGGCTCTGGAGGTGGCTGCTCATCGGGGGCCGCGGCTCCGCCTCGTAGAAGTCGGCCGACTCCATGGGGGAGCTAAAGTCCTCCCGGCATGGCGAGCCTCGGCGGCCTCCAGCCTGCGCGGGGCGCCGCTGCTGCCGCCGCCCACCCGGAGGCCCTACTCGCTCGCGCCCGCTCAGCTCCCGGTCGCGAATGGCCAGGCCCGCGCGGGCCCAGCATTTATACCGGGTTGGTGGTCGCCCTCTAGTGTCCAAACCCGCCGTGGACCTTCGGCGACGACGGAGCAGCACCTCCTGGGTCTTAGCGCCTGCGGTCTTCAGAGGGCGGCGAGTGAGGCTAGAGCGCAGCGCTGGCGGGGAGGGGCCGCGGTGCAACGCCCACTACCTCCTGCGCCGCCAGCCGAACCACGACCGGCGCGCGGTGCCCCACCCTCGGCAGAGTTGTCGTCCCCGCGCACACGTGGTCGGTGGCAGGGCCCCCTCCTCTAGCCTCCGCAGGGCACCCAACTCCAGCAAACGGTCGGGGAGTCCGGGAGCACCCAGGCGCCGCGCAGGGGGGTGGGATTGGTTGGGGGGGGTGGGGTGGGCAAGTCTTCGTCTCTGAGCTTCTCTGGCGCAGACTCGCTTTAAAAGCTAGAACTAGTCCAGTCCGGGTCCGGGCTCTCCGGAAGGCGGCGGCGTAGAGAAGGGGTGGGGGGCAGCTTGGGACGTGCTCGTGGAGAGGCCGAGGGCAGAGGCCCGGAGCGCGGGGATTTTGCGACTCTCTCTGATCTCCAGGCGTCCTCACCGACTCCGCGCAAAAGTACCTCTCCCCCGCTCCGCCCCTCCCAGTACTCCGGGGTCCCACGGCCCCGCAGTGCAGGGCGCTAGGACCCCGCGGGGAGCGGAGGGAAGGAGAGGTGGCCGCGGCCGGGCTGAGGACCCGGCTGGTCCACCCGCCTGGGCTGGAAAACCTTTTCTTTTTGATTACTTCTCCTAGCTGGAGCTCTAGGTGTTGCTACGTGCACTGAGTTGGCGCTGCTACCCGGCGCGGGGCCGCCAACTTTTTCCTGCGGGACGGGCCGAACTGGATTCCCCGGCTGGGGTGCCGGGGCGAGGGGGGACGCACAGAGGGAGGAGGCGAATTTGACTCCCAGACGGGGATCCCGAAGCGGGGCCGGCGGTCAACGGCGCTGGAATCCACAGCCTTCTCCCCTACGCCTCATTCAGGTGCTCTCCAAGGCGGGAGCAGGGGTGTCGAGGGAGCCGGGGCCTGCTAGTCTCTGCGGCCCAGGGTCCGAGCACCTAATGAGAGAACCCTGCAGGGTGGTTCGCGGGGCGCTGGGTCCCCGGAATCCTGGGGAACAAGGCGGTCCGGCCCCGGTGACCCCTGGGCGCCACGCCGCCTCCGCACTCGCTGCTGCCGGAGGAAGGGGTTCAAGGCAGCGCTTTCCCCAGCCACGTGGCGCCTCGCGCGTTCTGCTTCGGGATCGCGGGGACAGCCGGCTCCCAAGGGGCCTCGTGGGCCCGCAAGTCGCTCACGCCTGTACCCCCCATTGCCCCTTACGGACTAAGTGCCCTGAAGCCCAACGCCGCCTGGTTGCTGTTTGGAAATTTGCCTGCTTGAGAATCGCCGGGCTGCGCTGGTCAAGACCCCTCCCGGACAGCGGCCTTCAAAAGGCTGGCAAGACGCCACAACCGGCCCAGGAGCCCTCAAGGAGGCGCAGCGTAAAAGCAAGGCCCGGGGAGGCTGAGCTTCCACTGTGGTCACATGAAAGAAGCAACCTCGTCTGGGGGAACGCTACTGTGCTTTAATCAAGTTCCTATTCAACGTATTCCCAATGATTAACGGCTCAACGGCTTCATGCTTTGGTCCAGAGCTTGATGGTTTCGGACTGGAGTAGAAGTAGATACATTAAATAAATAGCCCATGTGAGCTGGGGAGCTACTCTCTGGGCCCGGGGGTAGGGCCATTTATACACCATGCACCTGTGGAGACCCGGAGGGAAACCCAAAAACATGGCATTGGGATTTGCATTTTTGCTGCAGTGCTAAAAATAACGGTCTGCTCCAGTGCGGGAACAAAGAAAGGGCTACGGAAAGTGACCTGTTCTAGCGTGTACACCTGCTCTCCTGCGCAGGCAGCAGGAAGGTCTCCTCTTAGGATCCGAGGAAACCGCAGAGGCTCCTGGGGCTGGGGAAATATTGGAATAAGGCCTTGTCCAGCCTGCAGCTGCAGGTCCTCCCATAGCAGAAGCGGAAAGCTCCCCACGAGGCCAGCTCTGTGCAAGGTGCCTAGTGCCCAGAGGTGAGTGAGAAGTGGCCCCTGCCTTCTCAGAGCTCTGGGCACAGCTGGGGAGACAGACAGGTTATCACACAAAATCTGCCGAGAGACAAGGGCCTCCTCACAGAGGAGGTGATGCTGAAGGAGCAGGAAATGGAACTGGGTAGAGGCACGGAGTCCATTAATTCATCAAATGTCTGTTAGGAGACACAAATGCGGATGAAGGATGAATGTGCTGTGACAAAGGGATGTCCTGCTCTAGCAAATATGGCTTTGGAGGAGGGTGTAACCAACTTCGTCTGAGGAGGTGCTATGGGCTAAATTGTGTCCTCCTCAAATTCATATGTTGAAGCCATGACCCCTAACGTAACTATATTTGGAGATGGAGTTTTCAGGAGGTAATTAAGGTTCAATAAAGTCATAAGGATGGGGTCCTAATCTGATTAGGATTGGTGGGCTTATAGGAAGAGGACAAGAGGGAGATTCTCTCTCCCTCTGCCCCATGTGAGGACATAGGGAGAAGGTGGCGTCCGCAAGCCAGGAAGGGAGCCCTCACCAGAACCTGACCATGCTGGCGCCCTGATCTCAGACTTCCAGCCTCCAGAACTGCGAGAAAACTCACTTCTGTTGTTTAAGCGCCCAGTCTGTGGCATTTTGTCATGGCAGCTTGAGCTGACTGAGATAGGAGGTTGGAGAGGGCTTCATGCAGGAGTGGACCTTTGAGCCCCAGCTTGAAGGATGAGCAGGAATTGGCTAGAAGGATAGGTGCAGTTTGCAGAATGGCAGGTGCAAAGGTGGAGCAGCTGCAAGTGCAAGGCATGTTCTGGTAACAAAGGACAAGGCGTTTGACGGGCTGGAGCGCAGGGATTGCTGAGGAGGGGCCTAGATAAGGCTGGATCCACAGACAGGGCTTGGTTCATGGCCAAGGCGGCTCCAGGTGAAGGAGAGAGAGCCTCTCAGGCTTTTGCCATCCAGCTTTTAGCAGGGGAGTGCTGTGATCCAATCTGGGTTCCTGAAAGGCCACTCTGGTAGGGGCTGGAGAGGGGAGGGTGGATCAGATGAGAAGCAGTGGAGGCCTGAGGCCCCAGGATGGGGGACAGAGGGCAGGGATGGGTTTGAATGAGATGTCAGGGCTTGGGAGTCTGGGTGGGGGCTGAATGCCTGGCTTCTGGCTGGGGTCACCATCCCCCAACATATGTGATGCAGGGAAAATAGAGGGTCCCCTCCAAGCCCCTGGGGGTCATGGGGTCTCACCACCCACAGGACACCCCCTGCGTGATTTGCGATTCTGGAGGAGAGGACCATGACCCAAGAACAGCCGCCAGGATCCACCTCCACAGTCTAGTCTTTCCTTTGAGGTCCAAGAGAACACCTTGGGATGAGGAGGAAGCGGTTTAGAGGGCAAGTAGTGGGTTTGTGTGTGGGCTGCGCAGGGGTGAGGGAGAGTCCTGGGGCCTTCTAAGCCGTGAAACAAGAATGGGCTGCAGAACCTGGGAGAGACCCCAGGGCTGGTAGAGCCACTTTCCCTGGGAGGTGCCCATGGCTGGAAGGGGGCTGTGGCCTGATAGGACACGTGGGCAGCCAGCGTTTGGCTGGGATCACTTGGGAGGAAAATGGCTCTGTGGCTCACGCTCTGTTGAGACAGAGGCAGTAAAAAAAGGAGCTCGTAAATCTGACCACCTTTACGATCCTCCTGCTTCATCTTAATCGATGGTACTTGGCCGTGCTTGAGGAGCGAACAGAGGGAGAGCTTTCTCATAAGCCCTGGCCTCAGTGCGCTCGGCAGGGGGGCATGGGGCAGGGACCCCCAGCTCCGAGGCCACCAGCTCAGAACACTGCAGAACACTGCAGAAAGCAAGGTGCAGTGGATGTGGGCGGGCCCAGCACCCCATATTTTTGTGGGATCCGGAACAAGATTACAAGTGGCAGCCTCCATACCATCTGTTTAAACATTAAAAGTTATCAATCCAATAAGAAACTGTTAGGTAAAATATGTCTACCTTTCTACGTCCTAGAAGGCCGGATTTAAATTTAGAACTGGACTCTGGGACACGGCGGTGCCACCCCCTTCTCTTCCCACCCCTTGTGCCATCCCCCACCAGGAGGTCCTTAGTCAGCGGGGTGTAGATTCCCAGCACAGGACTCCAGCGTTACCCATACTCCCTGAAAATTGCCCTCCTCCCGTCACCCTTGATCTAGGGGTGTGCCTACTGCCAAGTGCCTGGGAAAGCGGCCCGTGAGGGCCCAGGCAGCTGGCTCTGGGCTGTTTGGGCAGGAAATTCCTCGGCCTGTAGGGTCCTCACACAGAGGGAAGGGAGAAACCAGAGGAGGGCACGAGTGGGTCCCTCTAATGTCGGGGGTCCAGCTTGAGGGTCCCTCTCAGGGGCCCCCATACCTGAGTTGAAGGATGATACGGGAGATCCACCAGGCAGGGTCTCAGCACCCTGGTGGGGCAGGCACCCATGCAGTGCAAACAGGAGGGTGTGATGCCACTGCTTCTGGCCTTGTCTGGAGGCCCCAGGCCCTGCTTCTGTGCGAGGACATGTCAGTCAGCAGTAATCCCAAAGCTGTATCCCAGTTCATGACTTCTCTCCATCTCACTGCAGACATCCTGGTCCCACACGCTTTCACCTGGACCACACAGCAGGCCTCTAAGCGTCTCCTCGCTGCCCTCCTTGCTCCTTGCCCCCCAGCTCTCCCCCACGGAGCAGCCTAAGTTACCCTTTAAACATGCAGTTGGGTCATGACACTCACCTGCTTCACCCTCCCGTGACCGCCCGTCGCGTGTGGAAGAGGACGTGCGGCATCTCGGCCTGACCCCAAGGCCCTGCAAGGCTTGGCCCTCACCTCTCCTTACACCTCAGACCCTCCCTGGCTGCCCACTGGGCTCCCAGCCTCGGGGCACTGCACTCTGCTCTACCGGCGCCCTGGAATGATCTTCCCAGATGTTGGCAAGACTCCTTCCTTCCCGTCATTTGAGCCTCACCTTCTCCAAGAGGTTCCTCTCAGGTACGCGTTGCACACGAGCCACCTCTCCCATCACTCATTAGGCCATTGTGCGTTTTACTTATCCTCCTGGAAAATGGTCTTGTTTACTCACTTGACTTGTTCCCTGTCTGGCTCCCCCCACTTAGAATGCCAGCTCCACAAAGACTGGACCTTGTCTGTCCTGTTCTGCCTACTTCCAGAGCTAGAACAGGCCTTGGCATATGGTGGCGCCTCAAATATTTGTTGAATGAACACAGAATGGATTCTATTCAGGAAAACTGCTACCCGGCCACCCTCCCAGAACTCAGTTTGTTCCCAAAGCCTAGGAGGGCAGCTCAAGGGTGGGCCCAAAGGATGCTGGGGAAGACCCGACCCCCCTGGGTCAGGGCTGCCCAGGGCAGACCCATCTGGAGCCTCCTGAAGCTCTGCCAGACAAGACTGCCGGGGCTTGGAGGGTCTGCTTAGTGCCTCTGAGCTGACTCGGAGGAAGCCTCCCTCAGGCACATGCAGCCCCCAGGGGTCAGGCTGAGCAGAAAGTTGGGAGGAAAAAGGGCTCTTTTCTCTGGAGAGATGCAGCCAGGCCAGGACACAAGGCCTGGTGAGCGGAGGCCTCCTGCATCGGAGTCGTTTGTGTAGCGCAAACTTTTCAGCCCTGCAAGATGACCCTGGAGCTCTCCCTCCACCTTGGCTCCAGAGCACCTGCTATCTGTAGGGCAATTCTGGGAGGGGGCCCCAGGAGAGCAAGACAGTCCTTGGAGGTGACTGGACATCAGATCCACCTGGGAGAACAGGCTGGCCTCCTGCAGGCCCACGCAGGAGGCAGGGTCTGATCCAGGGTGCAGACCAGACAACCCCACTTCTCGAGGAACGGGGTGAGGCTCCTTGGAGCCTACTTCCGTGCACCCACCATTTTGACCCCCTTCTTTCTCTTTGCTGATTCCAAGGACTTATGCAAAGTGCATCTTAAAAAACAAAACCCCTTAAATTAGGTGAGAAGACAAATCTTTTGAAAATCAAAATGAGTTTTTAGGTGCTCGCTTGTGAAGACCTCAGTTGAAGCCCTTTTTCCTTGGGATTAGACTCAGCAGCCCCTTCCAGTCTAAGCACCCCCAAGTATGTATAAAACGTCCCCCAGGTGCAGACGTTGGAGCTACAGGAGGAATGATTTGCATACAGTGAGCTATTTGATAGGTCTCCACAGGCCTTATCTGTTCTAGCCAATTAGCTGGGGCTGGATTACTCCCAAAGGAAGCCCTATCTGTGGTGATATACTGTCAACTTACAGAGTTAAAAAACTGATTTTCAAAAGTTACCATTCTTGACATCCAAGATTAATCCTTAACTGAAAAAAAATCAAGTTACAGAACAGCATGTAGCTTCCACTTTTTGAGGAAAAAATTATTTAAATACATATTGTTGGTGTATGGAAAGCAGTTAGGAGGAATACACACCAAACTGTTAACAGGGGGTCTGCCTTGGTAGGAAGAGAGATAATTTGTACTTTTAAATTTACACACTTATGTATATTGGACTTTTAAAAACAGATGAGTATATATTTATGGCTTTTATAATTTTATAAACTATAAAAATATTTTGTCACGTACATTTTATACTTTTATAATTTTTATAGTTTTATAAACTATAAAATGTTTTAAAGTCAACTTTAATTTACTCTGCAAACATGTAATGCCATAATAGATAGCATAGTTTTGTAAATTACTTCAAAATGCTTTTTAATGAGCATACTTTCCAAATAAAAAAAATCTGGAAACATGCTCTAAGAATGAATTGTTCCTGATTTATGAATTTGCTCATCTGAAGAACCTCACCTAGTTATAGACACAGAATCACATCTAGTTCTACATTTAACAAGTCATCTTTACTTTTTTTTTTTTGCTGATAATTCATTTCAACTTTTATTCTTTTTTTTAACTTTATTTTTTTATTGGAGTATAGTTAATTAGCAATGCTGTGATAGTTTCAGGTGTACAGCAAGGTGATTCAGTTATACATAGACATTCTGTTTCAAATTCTTTTCCCATTTAGGTTGTTACATAATAAGGTCATCTTTACTTAAAATGAGGAAAGCTCATTTATTTTAGAAATTATAATATATATTTTTTATATAAAGAACTTCTACAAATCAATATGAAAAAGAATCACAGTCCAAAGGAAAATGGGCATGGTCAGAGAGTTTATTAAAAAAAAAATAAAAAAAACAGTAAGTGCAAATGGATTTTAAACATGTTTAAAAGTGCTAATACTCTGAATAAAAGGTATACATTAAAACTACACCAGTTGGATAGGTGTAATGTGCTGTACTGATAAATGGGTAGGGCAAACAGGTAGGATTGTATATTGATTAATACAATCTCTTTGGAGGCCAAGTTAGCAACGCCTATCTAATTTGAAAGTGTTATTAACCTTTCACCTAGTAATCTCACTTACAGAAATTTAATCTCATGAACTCTCATATGTGCACAAAGAGGTACATACATGGGTATTGACCGAAACATTGCTTAGAGTCGCGAAAGACTGGAAACAATGGAATGTCTGTCTATTAATATAAGACTGGTTAAATAACCATGGGATCTGTTAAGAAGAAGGAAAATCTGTCTATGAACACATAGAGCTCTGATATATATTCATTCATATATACATATGTGTAAAATACACTTGCACACGTGTGTATATGAATATATATTATACATATACATACACACCCAGTGCAGTAAATGTGCTTCCATTAGTGTAAAAACAGGGAGGGTCTACATGTATGCTGTCTTTGTCTAGAACATCTCAGGAAGGGAGCATAAGCAGGGAAACTAGAGAGGAAATTGCAAATGGGTGAGAATTTTTATTATACATAAAGATATATAAAAGAATTAAACAATAACTAAATAATAAGGAATTGGGATTGCTCCAAAAATCCCAAGTCATATGACTGCTGAATAGACACTGACAACGCTAGCCTTGGGATAATGAGACAGGGATTTAGTTTAGTTTTCATATACTTGAACAGGAATAAATGACCATAAAAGCCCAAACAATACTTTATTTTCATTTTTGTCACCAAGAAAATCTATAAACCAGTCAGTTACAGTAAAACTCTTTTATTCAACATGAGCCCATTTCCCCCAACTATGGATTTGAGTTTCCTGTCCATATTGATTTAGCAGTTCAGGGACTGCAGGCGGGCAGGGTTATCCCTTCCATCCCTCCAACTGGTTTCGTCTCTACCATTTTCAGTCAAAATTCCAAAGGTCACTTGAAAGGCACATAACACACTAAGCTTTCCAGACACTCCCTTTTGGCTAGATAACCCTCCAAGGCCCAGATCCCAACGTAGAGTCCCAGGAACCAGGGCAGCACTGTTATAAATCATTGTCTACTTGGCCAAAAATTGGAGGTGACACTGAACAAATTGAAAGTTTCAACAAGTATATCTTTAGAATGCAATTTTTATTATAATAACTAGAAAATCTAGCTTACATTCCAAATGCCATCATTTTATCATAGTCAAGGTGCAATAACAGTTAAACGAAAACCAGCATGAGTCATGCTCGCATAAAACCGTCTACTTGCAGAGTTTGGCTTTTCTCTAAACGGGGAAAACTCAAAGTCAGGCAGCATAGAAAGGGGTTGTTCGGGCCTCTTGCTGGGAGAAATTATTTTAAGAAAAGCAGGTCACACGGAATTTGCCCAATGGCTCACTGACACGGAATGTGCACATCCGTTGAACTCTTTGGTTGCCCAGCCTCCTTCGCGGCTGGGATGAGGCACGAGAGGAAGGATCTGACAACACACACGCTGGTGAGATCCGTCAGGGCATCAGTGAAAGGTATAAGGAGCAGGTGCTCCTCGGCTTCATTCTGCGGAGGGCGGCCAAGAGACAGCCAGTGTCCGGGGTGCTGTGGGCATTGTAAGCAGCTGCACTTAAAGCTGGCCCCCATACCGGACCCTCGGGCCCTCCTAGAGATGTTGCCAACTACCCAGCATCCTCTTGAACTCTTCTTGGACTTCATTCTTGTTAACTAGGGTGGATTCTGTTGGTTATGCCCAGCTGGGATAAGCCTCTGACTTGGATGACTAGCAAAGACTGGGCCAAGATCAAAGTCATAGATGACTCCTTCCACCTTCTCCCTCGAGCTATGGCCTTGGTCCTGAAAACTTGCCCTCATAGCCAGGGCAAGCTGTGTCTTTTAGCCAGATTGAGAAAGAAGACGGGCTGTAGAGTGAGCAGCCCTTTTGAATGCCACTCATGCGCAGTGGCTTTGATAAGCGGCTTAATCTCTCCTGCTAAATTTTCTCATCTGTAAAACAGGGATAACAAAGCCATCTTCCCCATAGAGTAGTTGTGAGAATTAAATAAAATAACCCATGAATTTAATAGTGCTTAAATAAATGTTGAGGATTAGCTGTCCCAGTAAGGAAATAAAATAAGACTAAAGTGTGGGGAGTTAGAAAATCATATTATATGGGATAAAAATAACAATCCCTTTAACAGTGAGATCAGGGATTCCTAGCCATTTTTTTTCTGACCATAGACTTTTTTACAATCAATCAACAAAATCCAATGATATCCAACTATAAACTCTAAACAAAATCTAAACATCGGCTATCTGAAAATGATGGAGAATGAAAATGAAACAATGAAATGAAAAAATGAAAATGAAAAAAGCAGGCAGACGCTGGAAAGAAGTTGACACTTGGAAGAAAACCATTATTCAAAAAGAGTCATGTACCAAAATGTTCATTGCAGCTCTATTTACAATAGCCCAGAGATGGAAACAACCTAAGTGTCCATCATCAGATGAATGGATAAAGAAGATGTGGCACATACATACAATGGAATATTACTCAGCCATAAAAAGAAATTGAGCTATTTGTAATGAGGTGGATAGACCTAGAGTCTGTCATACAGAGTGAAGTAAGTCAGAAAGAGAAAGACAAATACTGTATGCTAACACATATATATGGAATTTAAGAGAAAAAAAATGTCATGAAGAACCTAGGGGTAAGACAGGAATAAAGACACAGACCTACTAGAGAATGGACTTGAGGATATGGGGAGGGGGAAGGGTAAGCTGTGACAAAGTGAGAGAGTGTCATGGACATATATACACTACCAAACGTAAGGTAGGTAGCTAGTGGGAAGCAGCCACATAGCACAGGGAGATCAGCTCAGTGCTTTGTGACCGCCTGGAGGGGTGGGATAGGGAGGGTGGGAGGGAGGGAGACGCAAGAGGGAAGAGATATGGGAACATATGTATATGTATAACTGATTCACTTTGTTATAAAGCAGAAACTAACACACAATTTTAAAGCAATTATACTCCAATAAAGATGTAAAAAAAAAAAAAGGACATCACAAAGTTTCTTTCTTTTTAAGTAACATTTAGCCTGAAGGCAGGCCCCAGCGTATGCATATAAGACAGGTAAAAGTCTGACAGAAAAACCTGAATTATTATTGGTTTGATGAACCAGAGGATGCTGTTTAGGGCAACCACAGTTCCTGGAGAGTGAGGAGAGGGGAACCCAAAAAAGGAGAGAGGGAGCCCAAATCTCTGGTTGACACCTAAGCGGCAAATAGATGGGGCAGACACCAAGCAGCCAGCTAAGGCTAAGAAAATTGCACTTAAACTTGAGCTGCTACCCACCACAGGGGAGAGACAAAATTTACAGTTTGAATTCAGTCAAGTTAACTACAAGCTAAAATCTAAACCAATTTTCTTCAGAGAAACATAACAGAATCCAGAGACTCTACAATGCATCATTCATAACATCCAGGATACAATCAAAATTCCCTGATATACCAAAAAACAAGAAAACACAACAATCTAGGAAAAAACATAGCCAGTGAAGACCAACTCCAAGATGATTCAGATACTAGAATAGCAGACAAGGATTTAAAAGCAGCTATTACAACTATGCCCAAGGACATAAAGAAATGTATTTGCCATAAATAAAAGAATAGAAAATCTCAGCAGAATAGTAACTATAAAAAAGAACAAACTGGAAATTCTCAAAATATCTCAGAAAAGTCAACATCACAAATGAAAATTTCAATATCATATATAATATCACTGGGTGGCTTTAAGAGCAGAAGAAAGATTACAGAAGACTTAGTAGATCAATAGAAATTATCCATTCTGAAGGACATACACATTAAAAAAAAATGAGCAGCACTTCGAGGACGTGTGGGGCAATATCAAAATGTCTAACATACGTGTAACTGGTGTCCTAGAAGGAAAAGAGGAAAAAATGGGACAGAAAATGCTTGAAAAAAGAATTTTAAGAAATGGCTACATTTGGTAAAGGTGTAAATCTATAGATTCAAAAAGCTCAGGATACTCCCAAGCAGGATTTTAAAAACAACAGCAACAGCACACCTGGAGACATTGTAGTCAAATTTCTGAAAATGAAATAAAGATAAAATCTTGAAAGTAGTCAGAGATAACAACACATTGTTATCTCTGTGTACAGGGGGACAAAGTCTCAAATAACCTGAGACTTCTTTCAGAAACAAAGGAGGCCAGAAGACTGGCACCACATCTTTAAAGTACAGGGGGGAGAAAACCCTGTCATTCCAGGATTCTATACTTAGTGATTATATCCTGCAAGAATAAAGGTGAAAAACAGATTTTTAGATTAAAGGAAATCTAAGAGAATATGTCAGCAGCAGACCAGCACTACAGGAAATGCTAAAGGAAGTTCTTCAGACAGAAGGAAAATGAAACAAGATAAACACTCAAATCTACAGGATGGAATGAAGATCATTGAGAAAGGTAAATAGGTGGATAACTATAAAAGATTATTTTGTCATCTTAATTTCTTTAAAATACAAATAATTTTTTAAATAAAAATTATAACATTGTATTATGGGGTTTATGATGTATGTGGATGTAATAATTTTAACAACTATGCATGAAGGACGGGGGATGTAAATGGACCTACATGGTTGCAACCTTTCTACATTTCATGTGAAGTGGTATAATATTAACTCTGAGAAGATTGTGAAAAGTTAGGGATGTATTTTATAACTTTAGAGCAGAGATGGAGAAGGAAGCATGGTTTTGAAAGATACATAGGAAGCAGTATAGTGAGAATTTGGCAACTCTGGATCTAGATGATGACACACATTGATATTTGTTAACTCCCACAAGCTGAGTCTCATGAAACCACTTGATGAAGTGCTACTTTATTCTTATTTCTCATAGAATAATAATAACACCATAACAAGATCTACTATTTTAAAAGTTCATTTTATTCAGTGCAATCCCTAACAGAATCTCAGCTGGTTCCTTGTAGGAATTGATGCACAGATCATAAAATTCACATGAAACTCAAGGAACACAATAGCCAAAATAATCTTGAAAAGAAGAACAATGTTTAGAGAACTTACACACTTTGATTTCAAAACTTACCACGAAGCAAAAGTAACCAAGATAGTGTGGTACTAGCAGAAGATAGATGTATAGATCAATAGAAGAGAATTTGAGAGTCCAAAAATAAACCCATATCTCTATGGTAAATCAATTTTTTAATAATGGTGCCAAGACCATTCAGTGGGGAAAGAATAGTCTCTTCAACAAATGGTGCTGGGACAACTGGATATCTATGCAAAAAAATGAAATTGGACCCCTATCTCACACCATATACAAGAATTAACTCAAAATGGATCAAAGACCTAGATGTAAGAGCAAAAACTATAAAACTCTTAGAAGATACCATACGGGTAAATCTTTGTGACCTTGGATAAGGCAATGGTTTCTTAGATATGACACCAAAAGCACAAGCAATGAAAGATTAACAAATTCAACTTCATCAGTACTAACAAAATTTCACAAAAAATTAACAAATTTGACTTCATCAGAATTAAAAATTTTGTGTTTCAAATGACACTATTAAGAAAGTGAAAAGACAATCTATACAATGGGAGAAAATGTGTGCAAATCATACATCCGATAAAGGATTTGTATCTGGAATATATGAAGAACTCTTACAACACAACAATAAAAGTAATCTAATTTTATTAATTAGATTAATAATTAATGGGCTAATTAAATGTTATTCAGATCAAGCATTTCTCCAAAGAAGATATACAAAGGGCCAAAAAGTACATGAAAAGATGTTCAACTTCGTTAGTCATCAGGGAATACAAATCAAAACCACAATGAGATATTACATCACATCCACTAGTAATCAAAAAGACAAATAATTTAAGTGTTAGTGAGAATGTGGAGAAATCGGAACCCTCATACGCTGTTGGTAGGAGTGTAAAATGGTGCAGCCACTTTGGAAAAGTTTGTCAGTTACTCAAATAATTGCACATAGGTATACCATCTGACCCAGCAATTCCACACCTGCATATATACCTAAGAGAAATGAAAATATATGTCCACACAGAAACTTGTACATGAATATTTTCTAGTAGCATTATTGCTAATAGCCAAAAGGCAGAACCAACCTAAATGCCCACCACCTGTTGAATGGATAAACTAAACAAGGTACATATATCCATCCAATGGAATATTATTTGGCTATAAAAAGGAATGAAGTATTGATACATACTACAACATGGGTAAACCTTGAAAACATTATACTCAGTGAAAGAAGCCAATTACAAAAGATGACATATTATGTGATTCCATATATATGAAGTGTCCAGAAAAGGCAATTCTACAGAGATAGAAAATGGATTAATGGTTGCCTAGGACTGGGGGGGATGGGAGGACTGGAGAACGGGTGATAGCTGAAGCCTTTTTTTTTTTTTTTTAATTTTTATTGGAGTATAGTTGCTCTACAATGTTGTGTTAGTTTCTATGGTATAGCAAAGTGAATCAGCTATATGTATACATATATCCCCTCTTTTTTGGATTTCCTTTCCATTTAGGTCACCGCAGAGCATTGAGTAGAGTTCCTTGTGCTATACAGTAGTTCTCATTAGTTGTCTATTTTATACATAGTATCAATAGTGTATTGTCAATCCCCATCTCCCAATTCATCCCACCTCCGCCTTCCCCTCTTGGTGTTCATACATTTGTTCTCTACGTCTGTGTCTCTATTTCTGCTTTGCCAATAAGATAATCTATACCATTTTTCTAGATTCCAAATATATGCGTTAATATACGATATGCTTTTCTCTTTCTGACTTACTTCACTCTGTATGACAGACTCTAGGTCCATCCACGTCTCTACAAATGACCCCATTTCATTCCTTTTTATGGCTAAGTAATACTGCATTCTATATATGTACCACATTTTCTTTATCCATTCCTCTATTGATGGACATTTAGGTTCCTTCCATGTCCTGGCTATTGTAAACAGCTAAAGGCTTTTTCTAAGGGTGAAGAAGATGTTCTAAAGCTGATTACAATGATGGTTGCACAACTCTGTGAATACACTAAAAACCATTAAATTGTACACTTTAAGTGGGTGAACTGTGTGGTATGGGAATTATGTCTCAGTAAAACGGTTACCAAAAACTATACATATATCGATACAAAACAATTTTTAAAGTTCATTTTGTTTTGAATTTTTAAAGTTATATAGCTTATGTATGTATATTTTATGTTTAAGAAATCCAAAATATATCAGGGTATAGAGGAAAATAATTTCATTTACCTTCTTATTCTAAACTTTTTTTTTTTTCTGTACGTGGGCTTCTCACTGCTGTGTCCTCTCCCACTGCAGAGCACAGGCTCTGGACGCGCAGGCCCAGCGGCCATGGCTCACGGGCCCAGCCGCTCCGCGGCACGTGGGATCCTCCCGGACCGGGGCATGAACCCGTGTCCCCTGCATCGGCAGGCGGACTCTCAATCACTGCGCCACCAGGGAAGCCCCAACCTTCTTATTCTAAACTTTTAATCCTACTTTTAATCCTGAGAGGAAGCCACTGTTATCAGTTTAATACAAACCTTTCTTCACACTTTTCTTTGTGTTTGCATAAGCATTGGGTTGGCCAAAAGGTTCCTTCATTGTTTTTCCCATAAGATGGCTCTAGTAGCACTTTAACTTCATCGAAACAATTTTGTTAGGTTGTATGGTGACAGCTGTCATATCAGTGTGCCTTTAAAAAAGACTTATCAAGATTAGTGAATTTTTGTGTAGTCATTTTAATATTGAAGATGGAAGAAAAAAAGCAACGTTTTCGGCATATTATGCTTTATTATTTCAAGGGAGGTCGAAATGCAGCAGAAACACGAAAAAGATTCGTTCAGTGTATGGAGAAGGTGCTGTGACTCAATCGAACATGTCAAAAGTGGTTTGCGAAGTTTCGTGCTGAAGATTTCTCGCTGGACGAAGCTCCACGGTTGGGTAGACCAGTTGAAGTTGACAGTGATTAAATAGAGACATTAATTGAGAACAGTCAACTTTACACCACGCGGGAGATAGCTGACATACTCAAACTATCCAACTCAAGTGCTGAAAATCATTTGCACCAGCTTGGTTATGTTAATCGCGTTGATGTTTGGGTTCCACATAAGTTAAGCAAAGAAAACCTCCTTGACCGTATTTCCGCATGAGATTCTCTACCTAAACGTAATGAAAACGTTCCGTTTTTAAAACAAATTGTGATGGGTGATGAAAAGTGGATACTGTACAATAAGGTGGAACGGAAGAGATCATGGGGCAAGCGAAATGAACCACCACCAACCACACCAAAGGCTGGTCTTCATCCAAGGAAGGTCATGTAATGTATATGGTGGGATTGGAAGGGAGTCCTCTACTGTGAGCTCCTCTATTATGAAAACCAAACGATTAACTCCAACAAGTACTGTTCCCAATTAGACCAACTGAAAGCAGCACTCCACGAAAAGCGTCCAGAATTAGTCAACAGAAAACGCATAATCTTCCATCAGGATAACGCAAGACTGCCTGTTTCTTTCATGACCAGGCAAAAACTGTTACAGCTTGGCTGGGAAGTTCTGATTTATCCACCATACTCACCAGACATTGCACCTTTGAATTTCCATTTATTTCAGTCTTTACAAAATTCTCTTAATGGAAAAAATTTCAATTCCCTGGAAGACTGTAAAAGGCACCTAGAACAGTTCTTTGCTCAGAAAGATAGAAAGTTTTGGGAAGATGGAATTATGAAGTTGCCTGAAAAATGGCAGAAGGTAGTGGAACAAAAGGGTGAATATGTTGTTCAATAAGGTTCTTGGTGAAAATGAAAAATGTGTCTTTTGTTTTTATTTAAAAACCAAAGGCAGTTTTTGGCCAACCCAATATGAACATAAGTTGTAGGTATATAATTTAGTTCTGTAATTTAAAACATAAGAGGGCTCATGCTGTATGTATTCTTCTGCTGCTTGCTTTTTTCAGTTAACGTTGTTTTGGAAATCCTTCCATATTATTATGTATAGATGTTCCTCTTTGAAAGTTCTGCATAGTATTCACATCATATTGCATTAGTAAAGATTATGTAGGCTGAATATTTGATAGTGAAATTGTTGGGTCAAATGGTGTGGGCTTTACAGTTTAACAAATACTGCAAATTGTCCCCCAAAAGGGTGTACAATTTCACACACCCAACAATAGTGAATACATATACCCTTCCCTACACCCATGCAAACAATGTATGTTATTAATATTTTTAAATTTTGTTTGTTTGATATCTCATTGTTTTAACTTCTCTTTTCTTGGTTACTTATAAGGTTAGTTGAATATGAAATTCCCTAACATTTTCACCCTGAATTATTTTTCTTAGGATATCTGGTATATTTGTTACATCCCTTTTTGGAGTTTTAAAATTCTCTCTGTTTATCCTTTTTTTTTTTTTTTTTTTTTTTTTTGTGGTACGCGGGCCTCTCACTGTTGTGGCCTCTCCCGTTGTGGAGCACAGGCTCCGGACGCGCAGGCTCAGCGGCCATGGCTCACGGGCCCAGCCGCTCCACGGCATGTGGGATCTTCCTGGACCGGGGCATGAACCCGTGTCCCCTGAATCGGCAGGCGCACTCTCAACCACTGCGCCACCAGGGAAGCCCTGTTTATCCTTTTATATTGATTTTTACTTTGTTTTGTCCATGTCTCCTGTAAATAGCAAATAGCTAGGTTTTCTTGATTGTAATTCTAACAGAATTTACCTGATCTGAGAGCTGGAAAAAAAGGAAACTTGCAAAACCCAAAGAGTTTGTTATTGACAAATCGCTAAGACTAATGTTATTTAAAAGTCTGTCTGTATAGCTGTATATTAACTTTGTTTAGTATATCATCATGTTTTGCTGTAGAATTGAAGTTTTAAATTTTGTTTATATAGTACATTCTTGGTTTTATCATGAAGAATTCCACTTGGTTATTATGATGGTTTTAAAACTTGCCCACAAACTCTTTGACCCTTCTCTCAAAAAGGGTGGACCCTAATTCTCCTCCCCTGGAATATTAGCTGGCCTTAGTGATTCACCTCCAACAAACAGATTGAAGTGATGCTGTGTGACTTCCAGTTTCCCCTGGCTCCTTTTCTTGTGGGATGCTTGCGCTTGGAGCGCAGCCACCATGTGGTGAGGAAGCCCAGGCTACATGGAGAGGAAATGAGGCCCCCAGTCAACAGCCAGCACCAGCTGCCAGACATGTGAGTGAAAAGTTTTTGACACTTTCAACTGAGGCCCCAAACGTTGCGAGCAAAGACAGGCCACCTCCCTCCACTGCACTCTGCCCCAATTCTTGCTACGTAGAGTCCACAAGCAAAAGAAATAGTTGTTTTATGCCACTACACTTTGGGTAATTATACAGCCATGGTAAGTAGTATATTTATTAATAAAGATAGTCTTAGAGGTATTCCTCAGCACCTTCCAATTGGGGTGGAAAAGAGAAGATAACCTCGCTCAGAAATTTTATTATGTTTCTCTAATAACTCATTCCTCAATTCCTCAGTGAGATATGTTCAGCACCCTTTATACCATCTTCTTTGGGGTTTTCTATTTCTGAATACAATTATTTCTTTTCTCTTGCCTTTCTTCCCTTCCCCCCTTTTTAAGAATCTTTTATTTTCCTTGAATTAATAGGTTTTTGTAGTTGTTTTTCCATTCTTTCCTTCTGGGGATTAGAATATATAGACAGTATACATCTTCTATTCTTTTTAGGATTATGATTACATTTAACACACATTTTCCTTCAATAACTAGAGGTAATCAGTATCTATTTCCTCCTCTGAATGAGATGAAGAACTTAGCGGACTTTCACTTCCCTCCTCTCTCTCTTCACCCCACCTCTCATGTTTATAATCAGCTGAACTTGAGTTTCAGACTGCCTTCAGACTGCCTTAAAAAAAACAGGCAGCAGTAAGTTATACTTAATTATAAGCACACCCTTTACCCCCGTTCTTTGCTCATCATTGTTTTTAGTATCACATATATCTCTCATGGATTCATTTTCTGACTTGCTGGGAAATTTTCAGGGATGTGTCTGTGAGTGTAAACTTTATGAATCTTTGGATGATTGAAAATATCTTTATTTTGTCCTTTCCATTTGAATGCTTGTTTGACTTGGTATAGAGCTCCGGGTTCAAAAATTAAACTTCTCTTGGAACTATCTATCTGTTGTTCCAGTGTTTTCTAGCATCCAGTGTTGCCAACGAGAGAGATATGATGCTCATAGGATTATCATTCCCTTTTGTGTGATCTGGTTCTCTCTCTCTCTCTCTCTGTTTTGGAAATTTTCTCTTTATTTTTGGTATTCTGAAATTTCATGAGATGGGCTTTGTCTTCACTCTTCTTAGCAATCTAAGAACTGGTTTCTTTCCTTCACTCTGTAAATATTTCTCTCTCTCCATTCCCCTCCTGCTTCCCTTCCTGCCAGCATCCCTCCCTCAACTCCCACCGGACAGGACCCCTCTCACCTTCCTACCATCTAATCTACAGGCTTCTCACATCTGCATCTTCTCCTTCACCTCCTTCTATTGTGCCAAGGGAGGTGGCCTCCTCCTGCCCTAAGTCAAGCCCTTTCCCCATGCTCTGGACCCGTTCCTCTCACATTCTCAGTATCCCACCCCCATCTCATTCAGCACACCCTTTCTTCACACCTCCCTATTTCTCACTCTTTATTCACAACGGAGCTTCCTGACAGAGTTGTCTCTCTATGCCATCTCTACTTCCTCACCTTCTATGAATTTTCCAACTCATTCCGATATAGTCACCACGCTCCCACACACTTACTGAAACTGCTTTTAGTAAGGTGTCTTCTGGGCTCCAAGATTCAATAGTCTCCTTTATCGGCACCTCCTTTAAATACCATCTGTTGAATTTTTGCTGCTTATTTCCAAGTTCGTGTCTCCAACCCAGACACCAAGTCTGAGCTCCATCCTCCAACATCTCACCTCTCCATCTGACTGTTTTACAGGTGGCTCGGAGTTGACAAGTCTAAGACTGAATCTTGTTTTCCTTCTGAACTCCCCTCCCAATCAGATCCTCCTATCCAGTGATTTAAGCCAGAATCCCAGGAGTTAAATCTCTACATCTCCATCTCACCACTCCGTGTCCGATCTCTTAGCATAATCTATTGACAATGTTAACCCTTCATTATGGCTCAAAATGTGTCTATCAACCTCTCCGTTACCCACGGCCAGTACCCTAGTCCAAACCACCACTGTCTCTCACCTGGACCACAATCATATCCTCCTAACTGGGCTCCTTGCTTCGAGTCCTGCTCTCTTAGTGCATGTTCCACCCAGCAGCTACAAGCATCCTTTCAAAAACATAATCCAGCTCATACCTTCCTTTTGCACTTAAAATAAATCTTACAAGGCCCTGCATGACCCAGCTCCTGCTTCATCTCTCCAGTCATGTTCCTCAGTCCCATCCCCCACACCTTCATTCATTCAGGGGCTCTGGCCTTTCACACCAACAAAGACACTTAGGCATCACTCTATTTTGAAGGGAATTAGCCCATTCAGGAGGAGGTGAACGGTGGGGCGAGGTGCCCAAGGAAGCAGCAAATTGGATGCATTCTCCTGTGCCATGACAAATGACATTTCATTTTCTGACTCAGGACTAGGGGTGAGGAGGGGCTGAGAGATCTATAATGGGAAAGCACTTGCAATACACATGGCAGATGAAGGGTAAAATCTTCAATACACGAAGACCCACACTTTGGGAGGAAAAATAATCCAATAGAAAAATAGAGAAGGTATTTAATAGGCTTTTCAGAGGAAGATAAATTCAAATAATGAATAAACATGTGAAGAAACTGAGGTACCTTTTTAAATGAAAAAAACCACTCATCAGATTGGCAAAAATGAAAGAGTGGCTGGTAAGAATACGTGAAATCAGACAGTCTGGTACATTGCTGGTAGAAATGTGAATTGGAGCAATGCTTTGGGGAAATGATCGGGCAATGTTACTAACAAAATAGAAGATTATTCCCTGTATCATGTTAAGTAAAATAAGAAGATTCAAAATTCTATCAACATTACTGTAAGTCTGTAAACATGGACTAAGCGTATAGACAAGGACTAGAGGATATCATGGATGTACACAAACCCATGAGACTGTGGGGAATTTTTGCCTTGAATTTTTGTTGTTAAAATAATATTGTTTTGTCTGGGACTTCCCTGGTGGCACAGTGGTTAAGAATCTGCCTACCAATGCAGGGGGCACGGGTTCGATCCTTGGCCCAGGAAGATCCCATATGCTGCAAAGCAACTAAGCCTGTGCACGGCAACTACTGAGCCTGCACTCTAGAGCCCGCGAGTCACAACTACTGAGGCTGTGCGTGCCACAACTACTGAGCCCGCGTGCCACAACTACTGAAGCCCGCATGCCTAGAGCCCATGCTCTGCAACAAGAGAAGCCACCACAATGAGAGGAACCCGTGCACTGCAACGAAGGGTAGCCCCCGCTCGCCACAACTACACAAAGCCCGCGGGCAGCGACGAAGACCCAACGCAGCCATAAATTAATTAATTAATTAATTAATTTTAAAAAATAATAATACTGTCTTGTCAATATTGTAACTTTTAAAAAACACATATGGTGAATCCGGGAAGCAGTGATTGTTTATGGGTTGGAGGTTAATTTGCCTTGAAGTTCATTTAAAAGTTTTCAGGCTACTCCTTGGGAAACCAGGAGCTGATGACGGGTTGGTGCTTGACCAGCTGTAGAGCAGTGGATGGTGTGGCAGCCTTGAGGCCTGGGAGTGCTGGATGGATGGAGGCTGGAGACTAGAGGTGAGCCGGGAAGTTGCTGCCACAGGCTATAGATAAGCCTGGGGAGAGGATCAGGTCTGGGGCAGAGGAGAATGAGGCAGGTTCAGAAAGCAAGTCAGAAGGAGAAACCACCTACCGGGTAAGTGAAGGGGAGGAGGTGTGAAGGTGATTCCAAAGGGCAGGAGGGGTGGCAGGGCAGCCACTCAGCTGCGGAGGGAAAGCTGTGGTATCAGGGGAATTTTTCAAAGAGGTGGAGTGGGAGGGGAGGAAGAGTATGAGTTGGATTTCAGGCATGCTGTATTTGAACTTTGAGAGTTTTCTGAAATAATTGGGAATAGGGAAATGTGAAAATGACAAAGTTTAAAATATATATATATATACATATACATATATATATATATATATATATATATATATATATATATACATATATATATATCTCAAAGAAGCCAGGGACTGAACATTCTTCTGTTACTGGATTGATCTGTAGAAAGATTGAACTTTCCCTCCAATAAGACACACTTCTTTCAGCAGAGGGAGTTCCAAAAATAGTACTTCCTCACTTTCTGGTGAAACCATTCCTCATTTTGTATAGCTTTATCTTAATATTTTTTTTGGTCTAATATTGAACTCAGATTCTCCTTTTTAAGTCTTTGCCATATTGCTAGTATATTTTCCCTTTTTAAAGCATCCCTTTTCTTAAAAAAAAATTCCCTTGTTGGTTTTGCCCATGTTTGTAAACAGCGGACACTGATGACCCAAACTACCCCTTGGAGCTTTTGTCTTTGCTCTGGACCAATTCCGCCATTCTTTTAATAACTTTGGTTCCTCTTTGGGCCCTGCCAGCCTTTTCTCTACATACTTGTGGTAGAAAACAGCCCTAACTAAGCACAGTTTTCTGGGTGTGGCTCTACTGTACTTCCCTCATCTGGGCAGTCATGGCTCCTGCCAGCTCTTTCAGGTTCTCTGGCACTAGGTGGTCTGTGACCTTCTCTTCTCTGGCACTAGCTGGTCAGTACCCTCTGCCACAGGTTATAGATCTACATTTTCCAAATCAGATGTGAGCATTAAAACATCCCAGCTCACCTCTTAGGATGGCTATAATAATTTTTAAAAGGAAAATATTAAGTGTTCTTGAGGATGTGGAGAAGTTGGAACACTCATGCATTGCTGGTGGGAAAGAAAAATGGTGCAGCTGTTGTGAAAAGCAGTATGGCGGTTCCTCAAAAACTTAAAAATAGAATTACCGTATGATCCAGAAATTCCACTTTAAGGTATATAACTGAAAGAATTGAAAGCAGGGTCTCAAAGAGATTGTTCTACACCCAGGTTTACAGCAACATTATTCACAATAGCCAAAAGGTGGAAACAACCCAAGAATCCATCGATGGATGAATGGATAACAATGTGGTATTTCCATACAATGGAATATTATTCAGCCTTAAAAAAGAAGGTAATTCTGAGACATGTTATAACCTGGATGAACCTTGAGGGCATTATGCTAAGGGAAATAAGCCAGTCATAAAAAGACAAATGATGTATGATTCCACCTATAGGAGTTACATAATAATAGAGGACTCAGATTTATACAAACAGAAAGTAGAATGGTGGTTGCCAGGGGCTGGGAGGAGGAGGGAGTAGGGAGTTATTAATGGGTATAGAGTTTCAGTTTTGCAAGATGAAAGAGTTCTGGAGATTGATTGCACAACATTGTGAATGTACTTAACACTTCCAAACTGTACACTTAAAAATGGTAATTTTACATTATGTGTATTTTACCAAAATAAAAAAATTTGGGAGGAAAAAGTTCAGAAAGAGAAAAAGAAGTAGTGGAGCTAGGATCCAAATCCAGGTGATCTGATGACAGTGCCTGCTCTTAACACTAGGCTACGCTAGTCCTGCAGGTAAGGGGACCCACAGGCCTTAGAAGGCAGATTATCTGTCACCCGCTCTCGCCAGAACATGCCCCTCGGAGGTCTCATTTCCCCAACCCAAGCAGTTTATCAGTGGATTCCTTATATGTACATTCAGAGCACCTTCCCCTGCCCCGCCCCTGCCTGGAGGTGTTTGTCTTCTCATGATTGGTGCCCCAGCAGCCAGCTGGCTGGGCCAATCAGATTTAAGAAAAGGAGCACATCCTCTAACACATATTAAAGTTGAAGCTTTGCAAGTGGCTAGCACGCAGTCTTGGTACCCACCCCAAGGAGTTCACTCATCTTTATTATTTTGTGTTTGTTTGGCTCCCTGATGTCAGTATAAGTTCACCTGTATCTGGGGGACCCTTGTTCCATGCCTGAGCTCACAAAAGCTTTTCTATGTGGACCAAGAATTCTGTATTTTCATTCTTTTACCTAATACGCTCTGTGA
Organism: Lagenorhynchus albirostris; assembly: GCF_949774975.1. NCBI lineage: Eukaryota > Metazoa > Chordata > Mammalia > Artiodactyla > Delphinidae > Lagenorhynchus > Lagenorhynchus albirostris. The sequence goes on along the minus strand of NC_083113.1, from coordinate 18,690,025 downwards.
AGGTAGAACTTTGTCTTGTACGTCCCATAATATTGCCACCATCTCATACATGAGAGGCATTTAAAAACGAACAACTTTTAGAAATTTTCAAACTTCACAAAAGTAGAGAAAAGAGTACAGTGAACACCTGTATACTCATCCCTCTACATTGACATGTTGCCATTCTCATTAACTAATAAGCATGTAATAAATATATAGTGAGATAATAACATTAAATGGATATTGTCCCAAAATTGAGAATTTTAAATTAGATGTAAAGGAAGAACTTCTTGGGAGAACTTCTTGGCAGGTACACTCAGTTTTTAAATAGGTGACATTATGGGATACACTATTTCTGCTTAGCTAAGCCAGATTTCACCTTTCTGAGATCATTTATACCTGATTCTGCCCAATGATAATAAACAGATGGGCTAAATTACCTCTAATGTATTTTCTCGTGTTAAGTCGGAATGCAGCAGGGTCTTTGTTTACAAGCAACAGAAACTGAGTCTGGTTAACTTGAACCAAACAATCTGTTGAAAGGATTTGGAGAAGCTCATGGAATCCAAGGAAAAAATAGAATAACCTTGTAAGGGAGACCATCCAGGACAACTCCAGGGCTCCAGAGAGCAAGAACTAACTGACCATCTATTCTGGGTGCAGCTGCTGTTGAGGTGAATCAGCTCCCACCACTCTCTGACCTTGTCACTCCTGTCACCATTCGGATTCCCAACAGATGACATCAGTTGCACTAGCCTGGGTCATGTGGCCATGCATACATTCAACCAATTACTATGACTCCGATTTGGCCAGGCCAGGCTGGTACCCCAAAGAAGAAACTTGTACTAATACCAAAAGAATAAAGAAGGAATAACAAGGATGAGCAGAGTCTACCCCGAAGTCCCAATAGCACTTCTGGGCACACCTTCCAGCTCAGCATCTTGTGAATTAATTTGTCTTATGCAGCTTCAGATATGGCTTTAATTTTTTTTAAATGTTAGGTAGTTTTAAACTAACCCCTAAAATACTAACACCCTCTGTGATATTGCCTCTCTGTCCACCCAGACCTTTTGGAGAATGAACAATGTCCAAAAGAGTAAAAATCCACTCCATCCATTTTTACCCCAACTTCAGTTTATTTATATAATTGGTAAATGTTTGTATTCTATATGCAAATAACTTTAGTTTGGCAAATCAAGTTATATTTTCCTATTACTTTACTAATAATATCAAAGTTTTGTCATCCTCATGTTTGACTGTTCTTTAGTAAGTGGTGGACATGACAATGGGATTCTCTTTATGACTTAAGTGATGCTCTGTTCAAAGACTACTCTTGTATGAGATCCTAAAATGAATACTTAGTAAAGAAAATTTCTGTAAAGTGGAACATTCTTCTCACTCTTTTTCCAAAAAAAAGTATTTGTTTGAGCTTCATTCATTTTTAAAAGAACACTTGTAAATAGATATTTTAGGGACAGGAGGTAGAAAAAACTGAATTAGCAGAATAATTATAAAAAATTTCCATTTTCCTTTTCTATGTCATTACTCAATTTAACTTTAGTCCTCTGGTTTCTGAACTCAGAAGGTCTTTAAGTCAAACATTTGTGGACTGGATTAAACACTTCCAATTATGATAAACATGCATTTACCCCATCAATTAAAATTGGAATTGTTGCAAAGAAGATTCCAGGTTGCTGGTAGAATCTGTTGTTCAGAATCCCCTTGTGTTGTTTCTTTTCCTTTTCGTGCCTTTTTTCCTTTGCTTATAGACATTTACTTTCAACATTTTTTCAAATCTTCTTGTTGTAGACATTCTCAGGGAACATTTGCTCTATTCTCCTGGCTTCAGACAAGGCCTCTAAACTCACTCTGATCCTTCATTACTTTATTCAGCACTATCTAGGTTCAGTATTTCCAGGATGGACTAGACTTGACCCATCATCCAAAAAAGAATACACTGAAATGCACAGAATTACAGGGTTAGTTCCATGAAGGGTAAGAATATTGTGCCACTGGTGAGAACCATGGATTCTGGGGGGATGAGGTACTGAGTTCCTTACCCACCTTAGAATCTCTAGACAAATGGATAATTTTATCAACACGTTATTTTATTCTTTACGTTTTCCATGAGCTAGCTTCTCCCGTTGTGCCTCCCACACATTGGCTGATAAAACCTGGTTCTTTTGGTTGATGCATGCATTCAGAAACACAGGCTTGGGCCATTTTAGACCGGTGGTGTCCTATAGAAATAGAACACGAGGCACATATGTAATTTAAAATTTTCTGATAGCTACATTTAAAAAGTTAAAAGAGAGGCTTCCCTGGTGGCGCAGTGGTTGGGAGTCCGCCTGCCGATGCAGGGGACGCGGGTTCATGCCCCGGTCCGGGAGGATCCCACATGCCGCGGAGCGGCTGGGCGCGTGAGCCATGGCCGCTGGGCCTGCGCGTCCGGAGCCTGTGCTCCGCAATGGGAGAGGCCACGGCAGTGAGAGGCCCGCGTACCACACACACAAAAAAAAAATTAAAAAGCTATCGTGAATTTGACAGGGCAAATTTGCCATTACCTATCCAAATGTAGAACACGTACCCTCTGACCCACACATTTCCACTTCTAGACATCTATTCTACAGAAACACACAATTATACACATACACAGAGAGCATAGCAATTATATATGTTCAATGATATTCATTGCAGCCTTGTTTGTAAAAGCAAAATATTGGAAATGCTGTAAATGTCCATTAATAAGTGTTCTAATAAGTTATGATGTCTCCTTTACCACAAAACACTGTAGAGCTGTTAAAAGAAATGAAGTAGATCTATATACAATAACATGGAAGTATGTCCAGGATGTGTTGCTAATTGAAAATACAGAGAGTTGCAGAACAGCATGTTCTCACTTAAAAAATTGAAAACACACATGTGCAAACACGGACACACACAACCCAAATTAGCTCAGTGATTACTCCTGTGCAGTAAGAGTTGGGAGAAAGAGGTAGAAAGGACAGCAAACTTTCACTCTTTGCTTTAAATCTTTCTGTATTATAATAATATTTCAACAGGCATGTACCATCTCTGTAAAGCTCCTACGTGTGCCCTGAAGGAGAACCTTAACTCCTGCAGCTGCAGGGCTGAGATTGCTGAAAATCAAACACAGAATCTCATCCTGTGATTGGCTGAATTACAACACAAGCTGAACTCGCAGCCTGTACTTATGGCAAGGGGAGATCCCTACCTTCAGTTGACAGAGGAAGAGAAGACTTGGGCCTGGTTTATAGATGGTTCTGCACGATATGCAGGTACCACCTGAAACTGGACAGCTGCAGTGCTACGGCACCTCTCTGAGCCATCCTTGAAGGAGCAGTTTTCCCGGTGGGCAGAACTTTTAGCTGTGCACCTGGTTCATTTTGCTTGGAACGGTTAGATGTGCGATTCTACTGATTCATGAGCTGTGGCCAATGGTTTAGCTGTATGGGCAGGAACTTGGAAGGAACATAACTGGAAAATCGGTGACAAGGACATTTGGGAAAGAGGTGTGTGGATAGACCTCTCTAATGGGTAAAAAATGTGAAGATATTTTTATCCCATGTGAATGTTCACCAAAGAATGACCTCAGAGGAGATTTTAATAATCAAGTGGATAGGATGACTGGTATCTATGGATACCAGTCAGCCTCTGGAGACCCCTAGCCACTCCTTGCCATCACCCAATGGGCTCTTGAACAAAGTAGTCACGGTGGCAGGGATGGAGTTCTGCATGGGCTCAGTGACATGGGCTTCCACTCACCAAGGCCAGACTAGCTACTGCCACCACTGACTGCCCAATCTGCTAGGAGACCAACACTCAGTCCTGGGTATGGCACTATTCCCCGGGGTGATCAGCCAGCTACCTGATGGCAGGTTGATTGCACTGAACTGCTTCCATCATGTAAGGGGCGATGTTTTGTTCTTACTAAAATAGACACTGTCTCTGGAAATGGATTTTCATCCCCTGCACACGATGCTTCGGCCCAAACTACTATCCGTGGACTAACAGAATATCTTATTCATCATTCACACAGCACTGCTTCTGATCTAGGAACTCACTTCAAAGCAAAAGCAGTGTGGCAATGGGCCCATGCTCATGGATTTCACTGGTCTTACCATGTTTCCCACCATCCTGAAGCAGCTGGTTTGATAGAATGGTGGACCGGCCTTTTGAAGACTGAAGTACAGCACTAGCTAGGTGGCAGTATCTTACGATGTTGGGGCAAGGTTCTCAAGGGTGTAAATGTTTTGAATCAACATCCAAAATATGGTGCTGTTTCCCCCATAGCCCGGATTCACAGGTCCAGGAATCAAGGAGAGGAAATGGGAGTGGCACCACTCACTATTACCCCTGGTGACCCACTAGCAAAATGTTTGTCTCCTGCTCCTGCAAGTGTATGCTCTGCTGGCCGAGACGTCTTAGTTCCATGGGAGGAATGCTTCTACCAGGAGACACAACAATGATTCCACCTGGTCGTTTTGGACTCCTCACGTCTCTGAATCAACAGGTAAAGAAAGGAATGACTGCACTTGTGTTGGCTGGGGTGATCAATCCTGACTACCAAGGGGACATTGGACTGCTACTCCACAGCAGAGGTAAGGAAGAAATGTCTGGAATACAGGAGATCCCTTAAGGCATCTCTTAGTATTACCATGACCTGTGATCAAGGTCAATGGAAAAATACAACAACCCAAATCAGGTCGGACTACCAATGGCCCAGACCCTTCAGGAATAAAATGTTTGGGTCACCCGACCAGCTAAAGAACCATGCCCAGCTGAGGTGCTTGCTGATGGCAGAAGGAATACAAAAAGTGCAGCAGAGGAAGGTAGTTATAAATACCAGCTACTGCCACATGGCCAGTGCAGAAATGAGGACTGTAATTACCATGAGTATTTCCTCCTTATTTTAAATCATATTTTAAGCTAAAGGTTATCAAGGAGAAGAGCAAACATCACTCAAGGACTTTACCTCCTCTTCTGGGGAAGGAGGTTTTTAGTTTTTTGTGTGTTTGTAGTTGTATGCAGAATTGTTGTATCATATAAGGTGGAACTATGACCTTGTTATTGTTTTCATTTGGAGCTAAAGTATGGTTTAAGAGATCCTTGTGGGTGCCAAGTTGACAAGGGGTGTACTTGTGGTTGTTAATTTTATGTGTATGAGGAGAGAGAAAAAATGGGAAATACAGAAAATAATGTAAAAGACATGTGAAAAATGTTCAACATCATATACTTGGGGTCCCAGAACAAGAGGAAAGAGAGAAATGAATCCCAAGCTAGATATATACAAAGAAAGCCACAGCTAGGTACATCATAGTGAAGATGTTAAATTTAAAACAAAGAGAAATCTTAAAAGTATCTAGAGAAAAAAGGCTAATTCTCTCCAAAAGAAACAATGAAATTGATAGCTGAGTGTTTGATAGAAAGGATAGAAGGCAGAAGAAAACTGAATAAGATCTTTAATGTGCTGAAAGAAAATAATGGCCAGCCTGGAATTCCAGATCCAGAGAAAATACGCTTCAGAAATGACGGTAAAATGAAGAAATGTTTAGACAAAGAATAACACTTAGAGAGAATTAGTTGCTTGTATACTCACTCTAGAAGAAATGCTAAAAGGAGTTATTCAAGCATAAGAAAAATTATTCCAGCGTTAAGGGCGGAAATTCAGGAAGGATTAAAGAGTGGCAGAAAGAGAAAATGTGTGTGTAAATCTAAGTGAATATTGATTGCATAAAACAAAAATAATGACTTACAGGGACTTCCCTGGTGGTCCAGTGGTTAAGACTCTGCGCTTCCATTGCAAGGGGGCACAGGTTTGATCCCCGGTCGGGGAACTAAGATCCCACATGCCGTGCTGTGTGGCAAAAAAACCCACCAAAATAACGTCTTATGAATCTTGTAGACACACAGAATAAAAGAATATATGACAGCAATATCACAAATGGTGGAAAGGGAGTTTACCACAGCAGACCCTGAAACAAAGATCTGAGTTCAAATCACTTATTTGGGGAGTTAACCCAGATAATATCAGTATGGGACTGGTGAAGTGAGGTCGGGTAGGGAGAGAACCAATGAAGTGTGTATAATCTAGCAAAGTATCACCAGGGGTAACTGGAGCTTAATCCTGCTTGGAAACTGTGGGACCAGAGGAGATCAGGCACCTCAGAGTTAATCCCACCTGAAGGGCAAAGAAGCTGGGATATTTATTACCATTTCTGATCAGTAATTCGTTGAGGACTGCTCTTCAGGGAGTTTTAAATTTCTAGGCACTTCTAGCCTGCTTGGCACTCAGCATCCAAAGAAGCCCTCAGGCCAAGTTGGGTCACAGATGTTGGGAATTGTCAGTTGTGCCAACATGCATGGAAATGGTGCCAAAGGGGTTTAGGTGGGGCATAGAAAGCATCCACTACTGGAAAAAAAGGGAGTTAAAAAATTTAGTTTTAATCATCCAGGAAGAAATAAATGTACTAATTTACATTAGGCTCTAATAAATAGAAGATGCATATTGTAATCTCCAGATTTTAAAGAGTAAAATAATGTGGATTTGACAAGTTAGTAGAGGGAGAAAAAGGATTGATAAAAATGACCTGTTAATCCAAAAATGTTAAAAAGTTGAAAAAATGAACATAGGAGAATGGAAAGAATTGAAAACAAATACTAAGATGGTAGCTTTTAATCTTGATGTATCGTTAATTGTGCAAATGTAAAATGATGAAATATTCCAATTAAAAGACAAAGATTAGCAGATTAAGTAATAAAGCACAATACAACTAAATGTTGCTTACAAGACACTTTCAATATAGTATACAGAACAGCTGAAAATAAAAAGATGGGAAATATAGACAGGACAAACATCAACCAAAACAGAGTGGGTGCAGCTATATAAATGTCAGACAAAATATATGTTAAGATGGGCTTCCCTGGTGGTGCAGTGGTTGAGAGTCCACCTGTCGATGCAGGGGACGTGGGTTCGTGCCCCAGTCCGGGAAGATCCCACATGCCGTGGGGCGGCTGGGCCCGTGAGCCGTGGCCGCTGGGCCTGCGTGTCCGGAGCCTGTGCTCCGCAATGGGAGAGGCCACAGCAGTGAGAGGCCCGTGTACCGCAAAAAAAAAAAAAAAAAAAAAAAATATATATATATATATATATATATGTTAAGACAGGAAGCATTACTAGGGCTAAAGACGGATAATGAGAAAGGAGTCAATCACCAAGACGATATGACAATTTAAATTTATATGCATCTAATAACACAGCCTCACTATGTATAAGGCAAATGAGCAGAACTAAAAGGTGAAAGAGACAAATTCACATTCATCGTGAGAAATGTTTAGTGCATCTCTCTCAGTAACTGATAGGATGCACAGAACCAATAAGGATATATAAGATGTAAACAAAAATAACAAACTTAATCCAATTAACACATATAAATATTGCTCCCAACATCTGCAGAGTACACATTCTTTTCACGAATACTGTAACATTCACCAAAATTGGCCAGATTTGGGGCCATAAAGCAAATCTGGACAAATTTTAAAGAACTAAAATCATACAGAATATGTTTTCTTATTATAATATAATTAAGCTAGAAATGAATAATTAAAAAACAAAAAAACCACAAAACACCCCAAATCCCCAGTTCTGGAAATTAAGAAACACTTTCAAAAATCTAATGAGTGAAAGAAGAAATTGCAATAAAAGTTAGAAAATATTTTGAACTGAATGATAATCAAAATATGACCATGAAAGTATTGGATGCAGATAAAACTGTTTTTTATACCTTAAACGTTTATGTTAAAAAGAAGGCTGAGGGAATTCCCTGGTGGTCTAGTGGTTAGGGCTGGACTTTCACTGCCATGGGCCCGCGGCTTGATGCCTAGTCAGGGAACTAAGATCCCGCAAGCTGTGCGGTGTGGCCAAAAAAAAGAAAGAAAAAAAGAGATAGTAAATACCTGAATAAATATTTTAAAAAAGAATATTAAAAAAATAAAAACGTTTTAAAAAAACAAAAATAAAGAAAAGAAGGATGAAAATCCACAATGTAAGTATCCATTTCAAATACTAGAAAAAGAACAGCAAGTATATAAACCCAAAGAAAGTGGAAGGAAGGAAAAAATAAAGATTAGAATAGAAACCAGTGAAATTAAAAACAAATGTATATTAAAGAAACGAAGGCAAAAATTAGTTCTTTGAAAAGAGTATTGAAATCTATAAACTCCTAGTGAGACTTATCAGAAAAGAGGGAAAAATCACAAATTACCATTATAAGACCGACAAAGAGGATGTCACAGCCAATCTTCAGACATTGAAAAGACAAGAAGAGGGCTTCCCTGGTGGCGCAGTGGTTGAGAGTCCACCTGCCGATACAGGGGATGCGGGTTCGTGCCCCGGTCCGGGAAGATCCCACATGCCGCGGAGCGGCTGGGCCCGTGAGCCATGGCCGCTGAGCCTGCGCGTCCAGAGCCTGTGCTCTGCAACGGGAGAGGCCACAAAAGTGAGAGGCCAGCGTACCGCAAGATAAGAAGATAAAAATTTTTATGTCAATGAAATTTAGAAAAAAACCCCCACAACCTACCAAAAGTGACAAAAGCAGAAACAGAAAAATCTGAATAAACTTACATCTATTTAATAAATTGAATCCATGATTAAAACCATCCCACAAAGAAAACTCCAAGTCCAGATGGCTTCACTAGTGAATTTTGCTAACCATTCAAGGAGAATAAATATTTATTTTTCGGGGACTACTTAAAGAGGGAGAACTTCCCAACTTGTTTTATGAGGACAAAATAACCTTGATCCTAGAACTGACAAGGATATTATAAGAAAAGTATAAGCCAATCTCTCCCATGAATTTAGATGTAAAAATCCTAAACAAAACATTATTAAACTAAATCCAGCATTATAATATACAAAGACCAAGAAATAAAAGATTGGTTTAATCAACTGATATAATTTCACACAATCACTAAAGGAGAAACTCATGGGATCATATCAATAGATGCAGAAGAATCGTATAATAAAATTCAATACACTCTTTGTAAATATTCTTAGCAAACTAACAAAAACATGGAAACATCCTTTTGCAGGGTATCTAAAAATACCTGCAGAAAAGTGAAATACTGAAATCACTATCAGAAATTGGTAACAAGAAGAATACAGATCTTCCTCAACTTATAATGAGATTACATCCTAATAAACCCATTGTAAGTTGAAAATAACATAAGTTGAAAATGCATTTAAAATACCAAACCTACCATCGAAGCTTAGCCGGGCCGATCTAAAACATGCTCAGAACACTTATATTAGCCTACAGTTGGGCAAAATCATCTAACAAAAAGCCTATTTTATAATAAAATGTGGAGTATCTCATGTAATTTATTGAACACTTGTACTGAAAGTGAAAAACAGAATGATTGTATGGGTACAGAATGGTTGTAAGTGTATTGGTTGTTTATCCTTGTGATTGCATGGCTGACAGGGATGACCCTTGGATTGCACTGATGCTGCCCAGCATGACAAAAGAATGTCTAACCACACATCGCCAGCCTGGGAAAAGATCAAAATTCAAACTACGGTTTCTGCTGAATGCATATCCCTTTCACACTTTCATAAAGTAGAAACATCGTAAGTGGAGCCATGGTAAGTCAGGGACCATCTGTGTAATGGCTATCACCACTTATATTCAACATTGTGCTAGAGGGCCTAAGCAATGCAAAAAAAGCAAGAAAAGCAAACAAAAGGCGTAAGGATTAAAAAGGAAGAAATAAAACTGCTATTATTTACAAACAATATGATCATATTCACAGGAAACCCAAAGAATCACGGATAAATTGTTAAGATCAATAAATAAGTGTGACAAGGTTATGGGATGTGAAATCAACAAACAAAATTTAATTATGGGACTTCCCTCATGGTCCAGTGGGTAGAACTCTGTACTTCCAATGCAGGGGGCTGGATTCAGTCCCTGGTCCAGGAACTAGATCCCGCATGCATGCCGCAACTAAGAAGTCTGCATGTGGCAACTAAGAAGTCTGCATGCTGTAACTAAGAAGCCGGTATGCCGCAACTACAGATCCCGCATGCTGACTAAGACCCAGCACAGCCTAAATAAATAATATTTTTGAAAAAAGAATTTAAAAAATTAGTTATATTTCTATGTTCAGCAACAGACAATTAGACAATAAAATTGTAAAAGACAAGTGACATTTATAATAGTATAAAATAGCCAATAATTAGGTATATATCAAATGAAAGGTATAGAAGACTTCTGCAGTGACAGTAAAAAGTCATTATTGAGATAAAAAAATATCTAAGTCAATGTAGGGATATGCCATGTTCATGAACTGAAACACTCAATTTTGTAAATGTCAATTCTCTCCAAATTCAATGCAGTCCAAATAAAACTCCCAGTAGATGTATAGAAACTTGGCAAGCTGATTCTAAATTTATGTAATACAAAGTGCTAAAAATAGCAGAGACAGCCTGGAAGAAGAATGAATGAATTTGGAGGATTTATTCTGCCAGACGTTAAGACTTACCATAATGTTAAAATAATGTGACAGTGTGATATTAGCACAAAGATAGACCAATGAACAGAACAGAGAGTCTGGAAATAAATCCACACACATATAGATACTTAATTTATTATAAAGATGCAAATGCAGAACAGTAAGGAAAGGATGGCTTTTTCAATAAATGGTGCTAGATCAGTTGGATATCTTCAGGGGGAAAAAAATGAATCTTGACCACTACCTCAGATCATTCATAAAAATGAAGTCCTGGACTTCCCTGGTGGCACAGTGGTTAAGAATCCGCCTGCCAATGCAGAGGACACGGTTTCGAGCCCTGCTCCGGGAAGATCCCACATGCCGCAGAGCAACTAAGCCTGTGCGCCACAACTACTGAGCCTGCGTGCTGCAGCTACTGAAGCCTGCGTGCCTACAGCCCGTGCTCCACAACAAGACAAGCTGCCGCAATGAGAAGCCTGAGCACTGCAACAAAGAGTAGCTCCCACTCGCTGCAACTAGAGAAAGCCCGTGCGCAGCAACGAAAACCCAACGCGGTCAAAAAAAAAAATCCACGTGCTGTAGATCTTAAAAAAAAAAAAAGAATTCCTCTCATATCAGTGATCTAGATGTGAAAGTTAGACAATGCTTCTAGGAGAAAATACAGGAGAAAATCTACATTACCATGAGGTAAAGCTTTTTAAAATAAAACACAAAATATAAAGAAAAAGATTGATAAATTAGATTACATTAAAATTATGAACTTCTGCTCATCAAAAGACATTACTAAAAGAATAATAAGACAAGCCACAAAATGGGAGATGACATTTGCTGACATATGTCTGACAAAGGACTTAAACACAGAATGTGAAAGAACTCTTACAAATCAAAAAAGACATCCCAATAGAAGACTTGAATTGGCAGTTCACCAAAGAGGATCTCCAAATGGTCAATAAACATAGAAAAATTTGCTCTATTTCATGAGGTCTCAGGGAAATGCAAATTAATAGAACAATGAACTATCACTGCACCCTCCAACCAGAATGGCTAAAACGAAAATGATTGATAATACCACGTGTTGGTGAAGGTGTGGAGGGGAGTGCTTTGGTTTGCTGGGGCTGCTGTAACAAAGTACCAGAGACTGGGTGGATTAAACAACAGAAATTCATTTCCTCACAATCCTGCAGGCTAGAAGTCCAAGATCAAGGTGTCAGCAGAGTTGGTTCCTTCTGAAGGCCTCTCTCCTTGGCTCGTGGGTGACCATCTTCTCCCTGTGTCTTCACATGGTCCTTCCTCTGTGTGTATTTGTGTCCTAATTTCCTCTTCTTCTAAGGACAGCAGTCATTGGACAAATAGGCCACCCTGATGACCTTATTTAATTACGTTTTTAAAGACCCTATATCCAAATACAGTCACATTCTAAAGTGCTGGGAGTTAGGACCTCCACATATGACTTTTAGGAAGATATAATTCAGCCCATGACCTGGAGTAACTGGACCTCTCATATACTGGAAATATAAATCGATGTAACTACTTTGGAAAATGGTTGGACAACATGTACTGAAGTGGAGCAGACATGCATCCTGTGCCCCAGGGATGATTCATTTCTAGGTGGATATACAACAGAAACACAGACATTTGTACATCAAAAGACATGTACAAGAATGTTTATGGAGACCTTCATAACCGCTTCAACTGGAAACAAACCAAATATCCCCAGTGGATAAGTGGATAGATAAATGTTGGTATATTCATGCAATAGAATTCTATAGAAAAATGATCTATTGCTACTCCCAACATAGCTGAATCTCATGAACACAATGTCGAGTGAATGGAGCCAGATATGAAAACGTACATTCTGTACAATCTATAGAATTGCATTAACTTCAAGTTCAGAACTAGGCAAACTACTGCATGGTGCTGGAAGAAGTAGGTTAGTGACTGGGGGTAGGGAACCACGAGGGGGCTTCTGTCCCTTGATCTGCGTCTTCACTTTGTGCAACTTTCCTCAGTATCTCAGTTCATTAAAGAAAGCAAAGCACCTCAGGCCAGCCTGATACTGGTCTGCAATTGATTTTTTTTTTAATATTTATTGATTGATTGATTGATTGATTGCTGTGTCGGGTCTTCGTTTCTGTGCGAGGGCTTTCTCTAGTTGCGGCAAGTGGGGGCCCCTCTTCATCGCGGTGCACGGGCCTCTCACTGTCGCGGCCTCTCTTGTTGTGGAGCACAGGCTCCAGACGCGCAGGCTCAGTAATTGTGGCTCACGGGCCCAGTTGCTCTGCAGCATGTGGGATCTTCCCAGACCAGGGCTTGAACCCGTGTCCCCTGTACTGGCAGGCAGCCTCTCAACCACTGCGCCACCAGGGAAGCCCTGCAATTGATTTTTAAATCACCACCTCGGCCAGGAAATTGCAATGTCCCTATTGTCTGTCCATGCCAGGTAGGAGGTAACAAATAACAAATGGGCGTTATTCTCTCCGAGCTGCTGACTTCATTTGTAACACAGCTCCTCAGCAACAGTTTGGAAAACTTCTCGCTAAAGACTACAGTTCCCATGGTCAAAAGAACATTACATTGACTATTCTTAGAAAGAGGAGCTTAGATAAGGGACTGCTTTTTATTATGGAATTCAGAAGGGATTCAGAAGAGAAAACAACCTGCTTAAACAGAACAAGAAGAGAGTCCAGCAAATTTACCCAGACACTGTCTTGATCCCAGAAGGATCAAAACTGAATTTTCAGCACAGGTCCCTCTTAAGGACTTCGTTTCTTCGTTCCCAACTGATTATTTAGCTGAACTGGGGCATTCGTTGTCCCAAAGCTAGCTGAGTTTGCAGTGACCATTCCCAAACCCCTCTCTTCTCCTCTCTCTGCCTGGATACCATGGAAACCAGTAATCAAAAGCAAGGTTTCCCCTCCTCTTCCATATCCCATGGGGCAGAGCACTCAGAGCTGCAGGTTTGGATCCCTCTAGTTTAGATGTAACAGGAAAAAAAATTGAGCTAACTGGAGAGCTACCCTTGGAACTCTGAAGATTTGGCATCTGTGTACTTCATGTGGTTCTGGGAGAACTCTGTACCAAAACCAGAATTTTTTTTATGACAGTCTCAGTTTTATGAATATCCCAGTAATTGCAGGTGGGGATTTCCTCCTACCCTGGTGACTCGCTGGCCCAGTGCCATGACCCTTTTGGTCTTCTAGGCTCAGGAGAACAAAATCCTGGCTCAAGGGAGCTTTTGGAAATAGGTGTGGTGGTTACTAAACCCATATACAACAGTACACACTCTATTCCCAGGTGTATCCCACTCACTCTTGTTTGGACCTGTTTTGGATCGATAGGCCCCTTTAAAAAAAATAATTCACTAAGTATGAAATTTGAGTGGGTTTCACTTAAATTTCAAATCAGAAAAATATTTCCCTGCAGGAACAAATGTCTTGTTAAGCGAAAGGAACTTACTTTTTTCCCTAGCATACATCTGGCTGCCTCTCTGAGCACATATCCTATATATAATGCTTGAAAAGAAGGGTGGGGAGGAGGGGCAGAGACATTTTCCAAAAGAATGACTGTGATTACATCTACCATACAATGTCCTAAGAGAAAAAAGAAAAACCGAACCTGTCAGTTTTCAGAGTAATGGGACACCTGTAGAAAACCATTCTAGATCATTTTGTTCTCATGGCACATTTTGGGGGCTTTGATTCTCTTGGACTCTCTAAGTCTACTCCCACGTGGGGCACCTCACCCAAGCCATCCTATTTAGATGCACTCAATCCTATGCCCAGTCCTCCTTACACTCCTCCACTGCCCTCCCCTCCACGTTCCCCCCACCTTTTAATATAGTGTTCAGTTTAACTCTGTTTTCTGTCTATTGTTGGTGGTCTGTCTCCCCCTGCTAGAAGGTGACACCAGGAAGGCAGGGATCTCCCTCTGGTTTGTTCCCCAGTGCATACTAAATGCTGGGGACCATCCCCTGCACACAGTGAGCACTCAATAGTTGTTGACAATTTGAAAATTCAGCACCTTAATTAACCAGGTGCCAAGCCTTTTCACCTTCTTGCCTCAAATCACACTACAATTTTTGATTAAAACGTCTTTGCTGTTATCCAAAAAGATACTGCAACATATTTTCCAGACAGAATTGGGTTGCACTATCTCTTTTTTTTTTTTTTTTTGCGGTATGTGGGCCTCTCACTGCTGTGGTCTCTCCCATTGTGGAACACAGGACCAGCAGCTCTGCGGCATGTGGGAATCTTCCCAGACCGGGGCATGAACCCGCGTCCCCTGCGTCGGCAGGCGGACTCCCAACCACTGAGCCATGAGGGAAGCCCGCACTATCTCTTTTCATCATACCATTTTAAAGCAAATTATGAATGAATGCTAATCTTCTAATATCAAGGTCTAAAACTCCTGGAAATTAAAAAAAAAGTATGTATGTCACACACACATACTCTATGATGTAAAGCAAATTGGGGGTTAATCGAAGATTCTCTAAAGGAGAACTTAAAGACAAAACATATTTGTCCTTAAGGCATGAAGTGTCTGTTTCAGGAACAGCACATGAAAAGTCCATATCTAATTACAATTGTTAAAACTTGTATGTTGGATGCCTGGTACATGCCAGATGTTTTGCCTATATTGCCTCTAATTTTCCCAACAAGCTTTTAAGGTAGGTATTATCATCCACATCCGTAGATGAGGAAACTGAGGCCCAGAAAGGAGAAATAACTGGCTCAAGGTCACACGGATCTCAGATGAGAACATGGGCTTACTCAACCCCACAGACACTGTGCTAGTTCTCCAGAAAACAGCGTAATGTGACTTTATGAGATACTCACATATGTCATTGGTTTCAATATTCTTAGTCAACACATATGTTTCGAGTAATTGTTATGTTCATAGCACTGTGTCAGCTTCCTTGGAGATTGCTGTAAGAAGCTTGCCATCTCGCTGGGAGATACTCATGAAACCCGGGCAGAGGATGTGACGTGATGAGTAGGATCCACGCAGGTGCTGTGGGAGCGCTGAAGTGGAAGAAGCCCTCCTGGGCTCGGCTCCTAGAGCCCAAGCACAGGCTGGCCCTCTGCCTTCTCAGTCAGGTCGGGGCTGCTGTCTGGGTCTGGCTGCCCAGCTGCTATCCGGATTCACAGTGTACCTCATTTCTCAGCAGAAGTGACCTTTCCCCTACCGCGTGATCTCAGCACAGGGGTAACTATAGGTTGCTGCCTCACTCGCATTCCAGCCTCTGTGGAAGCTGGAGAGGCAAATGCTTCCTCTCTCCAATGATGGGGGGAAGCGGGGAGGCATGGGACCCACACTCGGCCAATTGCAGGCCAGTTGCCCGTGACCTTGGATCTTTTTTAAACTTTATTTATTTATTTTAATAGTTTTTGGCTGCTACGAGCGACATGCAGGATCTTAGTTCCCCGACCAGGGATCGAACCTGCGCTCCCTGCAGTGGAAGCCGAGTCTGAACCACTGGACCACCAGGGAAGTCTCCTTTTATATTTGCCGTGACCTTGGATCTTGAGTGAATGACGCAAGGATGGCGGACCATCTGCTGGCAGTAAAGACTGTGGTGGACAGAGGCCAGACTGAAGCAGCCACATCCTGATTGGGCTGCTCCAGGGATGAGGAAGTGACACATGTCCCTGAGAGCAGGTTTGTCTCCCATCAGGTCTGAGTGCCCACGAGAGCTTCCTGTAAACCTTCCAGTAGTTGATACAGTCCTAAATTTATTGTCCAATGTTTACCGGAAAAAATATCTTTTACTTTACCCTTTACCCCTGCATTTCACATTGATGGATATATAGTTCATGAAAAAAAAAACCAAAACACTAAAAACAAACTTTCTAGGGACAATCATCACTGAATCAGAAAGTGAAATCTGCTTTTAGGAAATTGTTGTTTACCTGCTCCGATGCTTTCTCCACAGGCTGAAGAGTGTCTGATGCTTACCTAATGAAGTTGAGAAATTCTGTGCTTTCTTCATTCCTCTGAAGTTACCTAAAGCTTAGTAATCACACAAGAAGCCACCAGGAGTCGTGGAGTCACGGGAGACGTCGGGCCATCCAGGTAGAGGGGGCTTTGGCTGAGGTGTGGAGGAGGGTGATGCCAGAGCACTGGATGTCCTGCTGGTTTTGCTCTGTGGGATGATGCAGGGAGAGGCTTCCCTGTATTTTGGCTCAGAACGCTGGCAAGATCTCAGCGGCAAAACCACAGCACCATGCCTGGTCCTGAAACGATGAAAGAATTAAGCCTAGGATAACCCACTTACTGGGTGAATGCTGAACCTCTCAGCACTGTTCATTATCTTCCACAGTGCGACTGGCTAATTCACAGAGTATATTTTTAGAGCACACCTGTCCCTTTAAACTCTCTTCCATAGTTACGGTGCAGAACTGGAACTTGAATTCACCAAAGCCAATTATTCCAGTTCCTTTTTCTTTTCAACTCGGAGTTTTTCATTTAAAAGTTGTCATGGGAAAATAACTCAATAAATCCCTTTAAGTATAGGGAAATAGGGCAATTACTGACATTTTTAAGAATTATTGAAACATTTTAAAGCTTTTTGATTTATGTTCTAAAGGACATAAGTAATCCTTTTTTCGTTTTGGAAGGGCTTCAGTTAATTTCAAGAACAGACACTGGCCCACAGACTGTTCAAATCTAATTAATTATCTGGCTGTGCCCACAACAGTCATACCTTCAAAACATTGTGGTTGTAGCTAATCATCTGAGATTCTCCCACACTGAAATAATTGCACACACCCTTTTGGCCCATGACAGATATATGTACGGGGTGAATTACAAGAAGGGACGGTGCAGTCCCAGAGGGAGATCAAGTTATGTGTGTTTATTAGTGACTCATCAATTTAGTCATGCATTAAATATTCAATATCTGATGTAAAACATTTTAAATCCTGAGGTAGTTCCTTGAAGCGAAACTACACAAGTCAGGTTAACCAATCACATTAGCAGCTTTGTACCAGAAATTAAATTAGAAAATCCCACAGCTGGGAAGAGCCATGGGGGAAGGATCCCAGGGATGGTGTGGCTCAGAAATCCATGGATGAACAAACCCGCCAAGGCTGGGTGGTGAGTTTCTTTCAGTTTATGATCAACAGGAAGCTGAGGGCCAGTCACCTTCGGCCACTAGAGACAATAACCCTTGCCCAGTGGCATTCACTTGGAGTTGAGTTACTGCCTCATGTGTACATCCAAAAATGAACAGAGAGTTTATGATTCATTCTCGCATTTAACCTAAAAACTTTACTTTTCCACGCACTGATAAACTTTAACACATAGGAGAAAAGAAAAAAATACTTGACCCTGAAACTTCTCTTGGAAAAGCTATTTAGGTTACCTGTAGTGAAGCAAAAGATCAAATGTGGCAGCCACACGTCAATCATTGCTGAGACCAAACCCTTTCTATTTCCCCATATAAAGACGTATTACACCACGTTTTAAAGAAATACCACAAGTCTTATCAGAGTCACAGTTGAGTAGTGGTATGTAGGTCTACCGTGCAAATACAAAAATAAGTGCTAGAGCAGGCCATGACATGCCACGTGCCCCATCAGATGCGTGTTTTCTTTCACACAGAAGTTTGGAATTCACCACTCCAGGGAAAAAAGACTGCTTGTCAGTCCAAAGCCTGGACACCAATCCTGGGGACCAGTTCAATGATAACGTTCATGTGTGACTCAAGTGGTTTCTAAAAGGCAAGAGAGCATCCCTGTGGGGCTCAGGTACTGTTGCCCTGTTTCCTACAGGTATCAGCTATGATCAAGAGAAGCTGGTTTCTTCGGAGGAGGACGCCCTGTGTGAGGTAAGAGAGAGGTGCGTGGCTGAACTAAGGTGTATTAACAGCAAAGCTGGACCGAGCAGGCCAAAAGACGGACTTCCGCACAGTTTTCATTGATGATTCAAGGGAAATCGGCGTTTGGACCTGAATGTCTGAGAATTACTGCAGTTCTGTCAGCAGGGTCTGTGACTTGTCTAGGGCTAATCTTCCGTTTTCCGGTGCCCTATATGCCAGACAAAACTGAAGTTGGCATTGTGTGCCCCAGACGAAGAGGACTCTTCCAGCACCAGCTCCATCTCTGAGCTGCTCCACTAGTTCCAAAATGCCCCCAGCTTTTTGCCTTCACCTTTTCAGCCACCAGAAAAAGAAATTCATGCTAAGGAACCAATTGCTGGTGAAAGATTAATTTGTGTGTGTGTGTGGCAGGGGCTGAGGGTGGGTGCTCATTATTCTAGGAAAAATAGTACCAAAAAAAAAGGGAATTGTAGTGAATCCATTTAAAACAGGAGCCAAAATTTCACATGACAGGGAAGAAAAGATATGATTAGGGCTTTGCCTTGAAAATTAAACAAGCATTACAAAAAGTTTTATTTTATATTTCAGAAAATGGGTTATAATTGCAGTCATGAACAGTTCTTACAATGAACAAAGAATGAGTCAGGTGGTGCTGGGGGAGGTTCTGTTTATGATGTGTGCTGACACTCTGTGGATTTCCCTTTAGACTGTCACAGTGTGAGGACAAAGAAGGTGACTTTATTAATTATCCCAAGAGCCTCCCTTTGCTCCTTAACTCACTCTTTCATGTCGGTATCCTTTATCCATTGATTTCCCTTCCTCAGTTGTTAACCTGTCTGAATCATGCCCCATCCACCTCTGACAATGGCTTTGCTTGTGATACAAACAATCAATATGACTTACACAGACTGTTTGAAATCTGGCCGCTTTGTTTTTTTCTCAATTTCACTTTGTGGTAGATCTGTTGTATGTATATCCCATTCCATTGCCAAGAAGACACTGACCCCTCAAAATGGTAACATGAAAGGCAAAATGGCTCCCTTGTTGGGTCAGGAGATGTGTAAATGAGGGTTTATTTTAACCATGGCCAACCCTTTTACCATGGCCATTCATATTTCCATGTTATGATTACTTCAGATTCCCTGAGCAACTTCATAAATATCATATTTCAGATAAAGAAATCCCCCTTCTACTTCTCAGAACCGAATGATTGCCCCTTTATTCTTTTCCAAAAATACAAGCCTTTAAAACTGTGAATTTTCCCGAGTAACTAGATCTATATTCTCAAAATTTAATATGTACTTTTCTATAATTATTTTCTAAGCATAAGTGAAATTGCCATTTTTATTATATCCAAAGATATGTTACATCCAAAAGGTTCTTAAAGACTGTTTGATTTTGATTTATAAGTTTGATTATTGTGTTGATCCTTTTTATTTATCATTTAGTTTTATTGCATTGTGGACACTGGAAGTTCTGTTTTTGGGGAATATATTCACATTTCTTTTATTGCCTAATGTAAATTTGTGTGTGTGTGTGTGTGTGTGTGTGTGTGTGTGTGTGTGTGTGTGTGTGAATATTCCATGGGCATTTGGAAAGAATGCATGTTCTTTGGCCAATTGATATATTTTATCTATTAGTTCAGAGTTATATGTTATTATTCAGATCTTCCATGTCTTTTTAAAATAACACATTTATTGAGGTATAATTAACATATCATACAATTTACTGACTTAAGGTATACAATTCAGTGTTTTTTGGTATACTCACAGAGTTGTACAAAAATTACCATATCTAATTTTAGCCTAATTTATCAAAATCAACTTCAGATTTGTAATGATTTAGTTCTAGTTAAATATAGAAACCTTACTCTTAAAAAGCTCCACTCCATCTCCTCTTTATGCAATTATTGTTATAAATGTTATATCTTTTTTTGACCTAAGATAGACTGCTAGATATTTCTTCAGCAAAGATGAGTTTATTTGAGATCAGCAGAGAATTGCAATTCGGGGTCTGCAGCCATGGCAAGCCACATGCAAGTCCCCACACAGCAAGGAAAGAAGAACATCTTTATAGAGGGGAAAAGGAAGTTGGGAGTGCTCTAGTAAACAGAGAGTCCATGCCTCTTCATTGGCTGAGTCCTTGCCAGGAAAGAAGAGGAGTCTTTGTCCTTCCTGTTGGGCTCTGCTATTGTCACAGGGCATGAGAGCTCCCCCTTCTGGTCTATCGACACTATTTAATTGAGGTTTATGATTATTAATTTTTTATACTTTATATGTTAAAACCCAACAATACATTATTATAATTAACTTTATGTAGTATCATATATTTTAAAGGAACAGAGAAGAAAGGTAAGCAAGTATATATTTATAGAGCTGTTATATTACCTTCTTACCCTTTCTTTTCTATTCATTTATTACTACAGATTTGGGTTGTCACCTTGTATGTTGCCTTACCCCAGTATACTTTGCTACCACCTTCCTTCTAGGTAATGTTATTGTCAAATATATTGTATGTCTGTATGTTATAAACCCAACAATACAATTATATTCACATTGTTTTATAATTCAGTTTAGGGAACACAGGAGAAGAAATATACAATTATGTATTGTTTTGAAATTACTACATAATTACCTTTACCAGCACTCTCTGAGTGTGTGTGTGTGTTTGTGTATTCAAATTACTGTCTGGGGTCACTTGCTCTCTGCCTGAATATTTCTTGTCATACAAGCGTGCTATCAATAAATTCTCTCAGGTTTTGTTTATCTGGGAATGTCTTTCTTTTGTCTTCATTTTTTTAGAGATAATTTTACTGGGTATAAGATTCGTGTTTGACAATATTTTACTGTCAGCACTTTGAATATATCATCTCAGTGCCTTCTGCTCTCCATTGTTTCTTATGAAAAGTCTGCTGTTAATCTTACTAGGGAGTCTGTGTGTGATGAGTTGTTTTCTTTTGCTGCTTTCATGATTTTATCTTTGTCTTAAAACATTTTAACTATGATATGTGTGAGTGTGAATCTCTTTCTTTATCATACTTGGAGTTGGTTAAGCTTCTTGGCATACACACACATATAATAGTGTGTCACATTTTTCTGAGGCTCTGTTAGTTTTTCTTCTTTATTTTGTTTTATTTTTTACTCTGTACTTCTGATAGGATAATCAATACTGACCTATCTTCAATTTCACTGATTTTATTTCTGCCAGTGGAAATCTTTTGTTGAGCCTCTCTAGTGAAGTTTTTATTTTAATTATTTTACTTTTCAGCTCCAGAATTTCTCTGTTGCTGTTTAAGTAATTTTATCTGTTTTTGATGTTCTCTATTTGATGAGACAATGTTATCCTTTCCTTTAATTCTTTACGTATGGCTTCTTTTCATTCTTTGAACATATTTATAATAGCTGTTTTGGAGTTTTTGTCTGCTATTTCACCATGGGGGTCCCTTCAATTCCATGCATTTTTCCTTGGCCTGTCAAAGAATAAAGGTATATTAAACTATCCCACTGAAAATGTGGTTTTGTACATTTTCACCTTTTGTTTTTAACTTTTAACTCTATAAAATTTAATGCTGTTACTATAGTAAGCACATAAAAGGTTTTTTTCTGCTATAGGGTTATTGAGTATTAAGCAGCTACAAATTAATATTTGTAAAATATGAGTTATAAATAACTATTGATATAACAAATATCAGAGTATGTACCCATCAAATTTAAGAAAAATAACATTATCACCAATTTTTCACTTTGTATTTTGAAGAATGATTTTGGAGAATTTATATTACTAGATGTAAAAACTTATCATTTTACCCTAATATGACAGTGTGATATTAGCACAAGGGCAGACAAACAGACTAATGGAACAGAACAGAGAGTCTGGAAATAAATCAGCACACATGTGGACACAATATATGATAAATGTGACAAATGTAGAGCAGTAGATTAGAGTTGTGGAAACTCATATATTAACCCTGTGTATATTATATAGTTACAAATATTTCCCCCTAGTTTGTACCTTATCTTTTAAACTTTTAGTTTAAACTTTTTCTTTTTTCTTTTCTTCCTTTTTTTTTATTACACAGGGTTTTTTGGAGGTTTTTTTTAGTTTTTTAATTTGTATGTCATCAAATCTGTTGATATTTTCTTCTTTGGATTCTAGGTCTCATGAATTATTTAGGAAAACTTCTGCAATCCAGGCTCATAAAAAATATTTTCCTCCAATGATTTAGAAAGGTGTGTATATATATATATATATTTTTTTTTTTAGACCCTCAATTCATCCAGAACTTCCTTTCATGTATAGTGTGTGGTAGGCATCTAACAAATAGCCCCTGTCACTTTCCTATTTGTTGACTGATCCTTTCTTTTCCCAGTAATTTAAAGGGCCACCTTTTTCATCTCCTAAATTTCTGTCTCAGCTTTGGGGTTCTTTGTCTAATCTTGGGCCAATATCACATTGTTTTAATAGCTATAAATTAATAGTCTATTTTGATTTCTGGTAAGACAAGTATCTATCTCTTCAGTATTTTTTCCCAAACCTGTAGTGAATTCAGAGGGCACCCTTTAAGGTCTTCTGAGTCTAGATGCACAGGCTGAAATCAGGCAGAGCACCCAGATAAGGTTCTAGAGAAACATCTTTGGTGCTGTGCTCCATAGAAACAAACATAAAACACACTGAACAGAATTACGATCTTCAGCTTCTACTGGGCCCCATGCTGCTCTGAAGTCTCATTTTTCCAGAATCAATTCTCTGTCCTGTTCTTCTTAGCTTCAATTTTACACTTAAACCATCCCTCCTCCATTTACTCCTCCAGGATGTACTTCCCTTCTTTGTTACAAAATAAAAACAAACCATAATATGGGGTATTAAAATGGAGAGAGAGAGTCCTGCCCTCTTCCTCCCAAGCTCTGTTAAGTGAGATCTGGTCCCATCCCCTCCCATCCCCTTAGGGAATAGCTCCTTTCTGCCCTGTGTTTCAACATGCCTATCCCTCTCACCCTAACACACACACACACACACACACACACACACACACACACACACACTCTTTCACTTCAGATTTCCTTGCAGCTGTCGTACTATCTCCTCTTGTTCAAAACCGCATTTCTAGAACAAGTTGTGTAAACTCATCATTTCTTCTCCTCCCACTCATTCCTCATTCTACTCAAAGGTCACCTGTCACTTCCTTATTGTTTAATCTTTGCTCATATTTCTGCCTCTGGTCTTGTTCTCCTTCAATCTGTTTCTCACTGTAGCAGCCAGAATAATCCTTTTAAGATGCCAATTTGAACACACGATTCCCCTCCTTAGAAAGCTTTCATGACTTCTTATTGATCTCAAGAAAAGATCCAAACTCTTTGAGGAGGCCTCCATTTTCCGTCTCCTCGGCCCTCTCCAGCCCTAAACTCTGGTCACACCATGTTTCTCACTGTCCCTGACTTCCTCACTGTGGCTTCACCTGGTCTTTCCTTCTGAACCTTTGTGTGGCTAATGCATACTTACCTTCATTACTCCAGCATGAAGATGGGAAGGCTTTCCTGACCACCACTCCAAGACCAGAGGAAGCGCCCCTTCTTGGTGTTTCCCTAGCACCTGGTACTTATCCCTATTATGTGGAGCCCATATCACACTGTTTATTTTTCTCTGTCTCCAACTAGGCTGAAAGCTCTTGAGAGCAGGGATCATTTCTTAATCATCATCTAGCCCCAACATTAGGTAAAGTGCCTAGCACATAGCACATGGACTATAGATATTGAAATGAATGAATAAATAGCTCCTCTATTAGCTTGAGAGTTCAGCATCATCTGTTTTTTTTTTAAAGTAAAGATGGCTGTTTGTTTGTTTATATTATGGTAAAAAAACACATATCATAAAATGTACCCTCTTAACCATGTTTAAGTGTACAGTTCAGTAGTGTTAAGTATATTTATATTGTTGTGAAACAGATCTCTGGAATGTTTTCTCTTGCAGAACTGGAACTCTATACCCATCAAACAACAGTTCCTCTTTGCCTCTTACCCCCAGCTCCTGGTAACCACCCTTCTACTTCCCATATCTACGAATCTGGCTACTTTAGATACCTCATATAATGGGATTGTATAGTATTTGTCCTTTTGTGACTGGCTATTTTCACTTAGCCTAATGTCTTCAGGGTTTATACATGTATGAGGAGGGAACACTTCTGAACTCATTCTATGAGGCCACCATCACCCTGATACCAAAATGAGACAAAGATATCACAAAAAAAGAAAATTATAGGCCAATATCACTGATGAACATAGATGTAAAAATCCTCAACAAAATACTAGCAAACCAAATCCAAAATACATTAAAAGGTTCATATACCATGATCAAGTGGCATTTATCCCAGGATGCAAGACTTTTTCAATATCTGCAAATCAATCAGTGTGATACACCACATTAACAAATTGAAGAATAAAAAACATATGATCACATCAATAGATGCAGAAAAAACTTGATAAAATTCAACATCCATTTATGATTAAAAAAAAAACTCTTCAGAAAGTGGGCATAGAGGAAACATACCTCAACATAAAAAAGGCCATATATGACAAACCCATAGCTAACATCATACTCAATGGTGAAAGGCTGGAAACATTACCTCAAGAGCAGGATGCCCACTCTCACCACTTTTATTCAACATGGTTTTGGAAGTCCTAGCCACAGCAATCAGAGAAGAAAAAGAAATAAAAGGAATCCAAATTGCAAAGGAAGAAGTAAAACTGTCACTGTTTGCAGATGTCATGATACTATACATAGAAATTCCTAAAGATGCCACCAGAAAACTACTAGAGGTCATCAGTGAATTTGGTAAAGTTGCAGGATACAAAATTAACATACAGAAATCTGTTGCATTTCTATACACTAACAATGAAATAGCAGAAAGAAATTAAGGAAACAATTCCATTCACCATCACATCAAAAAGAATAAAATATCTAGGAATAAACTTATTTAAAGAGGCAAAAGATGTGTACTCTGAAAACTATAAGACACTGATGAAAGAAATTGAAGATGACACAAACAGATGGAAAGATATAACATGTTCTTGGATTGGAAGAATCAATATTGTTAATATGACCATACTACCCAAGGCAATCTACAGACTGAATGCAATCCCTATCAAAATACCAATGGCATTTTTCACAGAACTAAAACAAGTAATTTTAAAATTTGTATGGAAACACAAAAGACCCCAAATAGCCAAAACAATCTTCAGAAAGAAGACCAGAGATGGAGGAATCATACTCCCTGACCTCAGACTATGCTACAAAGCTACAGTAAGCAAAACAGTATGGTGCTGGCACAAAAACACATTGATCAATGGAACAGGATAGAAAGCCCAGAAATAAACCCACACACTTATGGTCAATTAATCTACAACAAAAGAGGCAAGATTATATAAAGGAGAAACGACAGTCTCTTCAATAAGTGGTGCTGGGAAAACTGAAAAGCTACATGTAAAAGAATGAAATTAGAACATGTTCTAAGAACATACACAAAAATAAACTCAAAATGGCTTAAAGACCTGAATGTAAGACCAGATACTATAAAACCCCTAGAGGAAAACTTAGGCAGAACACTCTTTGACATAAATTGAAGCAATGCTTTTTTGGATCTGTCTCCTAAAGTAAAGGAAATAAAAGCAAAAATAAACAAATGAGATCTAATTAAACTTAAAAGTTTTTGCACAGCAAAGGAAACCACTGACAGAATGAAAAGAAACCTACTGAATGAGAGAAAATGTTTGCAAATGATATGACTGATAAGGGATTAACATCCAGTATATATAAACAGAAACAGCTCATACAACTCAACATCAAAAACAAAAAACCCAACTTAAAAATAGGCAGAAGGTTTGGGAGCTTCAAGATGGTGGAAGAGTAAGTCATGGAGATCACCTTCCTCCCCACAAATACATCAGAAATACATCTACATGTGGAACAACTCCTACAGAACACCTACTGAATGCTGGTAGAAGACCTCAGACCTCCCAAAAGGCAAGAAACTCCCCAAGTACCTGCGTAGGGCAGAAGAAAAAAGAAAAAACAGAGACAAAAGAATAGGGACAGGACCTGTGCCTCTGGGAGGGAGCTGTGAAGGAGGAAAAGTTTCCACACACTAGGAAACGCCTTTACTGGCGGAGACGGGGTGGGGGGGGGGGGTGCGGTTGGCGGCGGGAGCTTCAGAGCCATGGAGGAGAGCGCAGCAACAGAGCTGCAGACGGCAAAGCAGAGAGATTCCACACAGAAGATCTGTGCTGACCAGCATTCACCAGCCCAAGAGGCTTGTCTGCTCACCCTCTGGCTGGGATGGGTGGGGGCTGGGAGCTGAGGCTTGGGCTTCGGAGGTCAGATCCCAGGGAGAGGACTGGGTTTGGCTGCGTGAACACAGCCTGAAGGGGGCTAGTGCACCACAGCTAGCTGGGAGGGAGTCTGGGAAAAAGTCTGGACCTGCCTAAGAGGCAAGAGACCATTGTTTCCGGGTGCGCGAGGAGAGGGGATTCAGAGCACCACCTAAACGAGCTCCAGAGATGGGCGCAAGCCACGGCTATCAGCGCGGACCCCAGAGACGGGCATGAAATGCTAAGGCTGCTGCTGCAGCCACCAAGAAGCCTGTGTGCAAGCACAGGTCACTATCCACACCGCCCCTCCCGGGAGCCTGTGCAGCCCCCACTCCCAGGGTCCCGTGATCCAGGGACAACTTGCCCAGGAGAACACACGGTGCGCCTCAGGCTGTTGCAATGTCATGCCGGCCTCTGCCACCACAGTCTCGCCCCACATTCTGTACCCCTCCCTCCCCGCCCCCCCCCCAGCCTGAGTGAGCCAGAGCCCCCTAATTAGCTGCTACTTTAACCCCATCCTGTCTGGCGGGGGGCGGGGTGGGGGGGAAGATGGCCTCAGGCGACCTACACACAGAGATGGAGTCAAATCCAAAGCGGAAGCCCAGGACCTGTGAGAACAAAGAAGAGAAAGGGAAATCTCTCCCAGTAGCCTTAGGAGCAGCAGATTAAATCTCCACAAACAACTTGATGTACCCTGCATCTGTGGAATACATGAATAGACAATGAATCATCCCAAAATTGAGGCGGTGGACTTTGGGAGCAACGATATATATATTTTTTTCCTTTTTCTCTTTTTGTGAGTGTGTATGTGTATGCCTCTTTGCATGATTTTGTCTGTATAGCTTTGCTTTTACAATTTGTCCTAGGGTTCTGTCTGTCCATTGTTTTTTTGTTTCTTTTTTTAGTATAGATTTTAGTGCTTGTTATCATTGATGGATTTGTTTTTTGGTTTGGTTGCTCTCTTCTTTCTTTTCCTTTTATTATTACTTTTTAATTTTTTTTATTTTTAATAATTATTTTTTACTTTAATAACTTTATTTTGTTTTATTTATTTTTCTTTCTTTCTTTTTTTTTCTCCCTTTTATTCTGAGCCGTGTGGCTGACAGGGTCTTGGTGCTCCTGCCGGGTGTCAGGCCTGTGCCTCTAAGGTGGGAGAGCTGAGTTCAGGACATTGGTCCACCAGAGACCTGCCAGCTCCACATAATATCAAACAGCGAAAGCTCTCCCAGAGATCTTCATCTCAATGCTAAGACTCAGCTCCACTCAATGACCAGCAAGCTACAGTGCTGACACCCTATGCCAAACAACTAGCAAGACAGGAACACAACCTCACCCATTAGCACAGATGCTGCCTAAAATCATAATAAGGTCACAGACACCACAGACACACCAATGGTTGTGGCCCTGTCCACCAGAAAGACAAGACCCAGCCTCATCCACCAGAACACAGGCACCAGTCCCCTCCACCAGGAAGCCTACCCAACCCACTGAACCAACCTTAGCCACTGGGGGCAGACACCAAAAACAACAGGAACTACGAACCTGCCGGCTGTGAAGAGGAGACCCCAAACACAGTAAGTTAAGCAAAATGAGAAGACGGAGAAACACACAGCAGATGAAGGAGCAAGGTAAAAACCTACCAGACCAAATAAATGAAGAGGAAATAGTCAGTCTACCTCAAAAAGAATTCAGAATAATGATAGTAAAGATGATCCAAAATCTAGGAAATAGAATGGAGAAAATACAAGAAACGTTTAAAAAGGACCTAGAAGAACTAAAGGGCAAACAAACAATGATGAACAACACAATAAATGAAATTAAAAATTCTCTAGAAGGAATCAATAGCAGAATAACTGAGGCAGAAGAACGGATAAGTGACCTGGAAGATAAAATAGTGGTAATAACTACTGCAGAGCAGAATAAAGAAAAAAGAATGAAAAGAATTGAGGACAGTCTCAGAGACCTCTGGAACAACATTAAATGCACCAACATTAGAATTATAGGGGTCCCAGAAGAAGAAGAGAAAAAGAAAGGGACTGAGAAAATATTTGAAGAGATTATAGTTAAAAGCTTCCCTAATACGGGAAAGGAAATAGTTAATCAAGTCCAGGAAGCATAGAGAGTCCCATACAGGATAAATCCAAGGAGAAACGTGCCAAGACACATATTAATCAAACTATCAAAAATTAAATACAAAGAAAAAATATTAAAAGCAGCAAGGGGAAAACAACAAATAACAGACAAGGGAATCCCCATAAGGTTAACAGCTGATCTTTCAGCAGAAACTCTGCAAGCCAGAAGGGAGTGGCAGGACATATTTAAAGTGATGAAAGGGAAAAACCTACAACCAACATTACTCTACCCTGCAAGGATCTCATTCAGATTCGACAGAGAAATTAAAACCTTTACAGACAAGCAAAAGCTAAGAGAATTCAGCACCACCAAACCAGCTTTACAACAAATGCTAAAGGAACTTCTATAGGCAGGAAACACAAGAGGAGAAAAAGACCTACAATAACAAACCCAAAACTATTAAGAAAATGGTATTAGGAACATACATATCAATAATTACCTTAAATGTAAATGGATTAAATGCTCCAAACAAAAGACATAGAATGGCTGAATGGATACAAAAACAAGACCCGTATATATGCTGTGTGCAAGACACCCACTTCAGACCTAGGGACACATACAGACTGAAAGTGAGGGGATGGAAAAGAATATTCCATGCAAATGGAAATTAAAAGAAAGCTGGAGTAGCAATTCTCATATCAGACAAAATAGACTTTAAAATAAAGACTATTACAAGAGACAAAGAAGAACACGACATAATGATCAAGGGATCAATCCAAGAAGAAGATATAACAATTGTAAATATTTACGCACCCAACATAGGAGCATTGCCTCAATACGTGAGGCAAATGCTAACAGCCATAAAAGGGGAAATCGACAGCAACACAATCATAGTAGGGGACTTTAATAACACCCCACTTTCACCAATGGACAGATCATCTAAAATGAAAATAAATAAGGAAACACAAGCTATAAATGATACATTCAACAAGACGGACTTAATTGATATTTATAGGACATTCCATCCAAAAACAACAGAATACACTTTCTTCTAAAGTGCCCCTGTAACATTCTCCAGGATAGATCATTTCTTGGGTCATAAATCAAGCCTTGGTAAATTTAAGAAAATTGAAATTGTATCAAGTATATTTTCTGACAACAACGTTATGAGACTAGACATCAATTACACAAAAAATATCTGTAAAAAATACAAACACATGGAGGCTAAAAAATACACTACTTAATAACCAAAAGATCACTGAAGAAATCAAAGAGGACATCAACAAATATCTAGAAACAAATGACAATGAAAACACGATGACCCAAAACCTATGGGTTGCAGCAAAAGCAGTTCTAAGAGGGAAGTTTATAGCAATACAATCCTACCTCAAGAAACAAGAAACAACTCAAATAAACCATCTAAACTTATACCTAAAGCAATTAGAGAAAGAAGAACAAAAAAACCCTAAAGTTAGCAGAAGGAAAGAAATCATAAAAATCAAATCAGAAATAAATGAAAAAGAAATGAAGGAAACAATAGCAAAGATCAATAAAACTAAACGCTGGTTCTTTGAGAAGATAAACAAAATTGATAAACCATTAGCCAGATTCATCAAGAAAAAAAGGGAGAAGACTCAAATCAATAGAATTAGAAATGAAAAAGGAGAAGTAACAACTGACGCTGCAGAAATAAAAAGGATCATGAGAGATTACTACAAGCAACTATATGCCAATAAAATGGACAACCTGGAAGAAATGGACAAATTCTTAGAAAAGCACAACCTTCCAAGACTGAACCAGGAAGAAATAGAAAATATAAGCAGACCAATCACAAGCACTGAAATTGAGACTGTGATCAAAAATCTTCCAAAAAACAACAGCCCAGGACCAGATGGCTTCAAGGCGAATTCTAACAAACATTTAGAGAAGAGCTAACACCTGTCCTTCTCAAACTCTTCCAAAATATAGCAGAGGGAGGAGCACTCCCAAACTCATTCTATGAGGCCACCATCACCCTGATACCAAAACCAGACAAAGATGTCACAAAGAAAGGAAAGTACAGGCCAATATCACTGATGAACATAGATGCAAAAATCCTCAACAAAATACTAGCAAGCAGAATCCAACAGCACAATAAAGGGATCATACACCATGATCAAGTGGGGTTTATCCCAGGAATGCAAGGATTCTTCAATATACACAAATCAATCAACGTGATAAACCATATTAACAAACTGAAGGATAAAAACCATATGATCATCTCAATAGATGCAGGAAAAGCTTTTGACAAAATTCAACACCGATTTATGATAAAAACCCTCCAGAAAGTAGGCATAGAGGGAACTTACCTCAACACAATAAAGGCCATATATGACAAGCCCACAGCCAACATTGTTCTCAATGGTGAAAAACTGAAACCATTTCCACCAAGATCAGGAACAAGACAAGGCTGTCCACTCTCACCACTATTATTCAACTTAGTTTTGGAAGTTTTAGCCACAGCGATCAGAGAAGAAAAGAAATAAAAGGAATCCAAATTGGAAAAGAAGAAGTAAAGCTGTCACTGTTTGCAGATGACATGATACTATACATAGAGAATCCTAAAGACGCTACCAGAAAACGACTAGAGCTAATCAATGAATTTGGTAAAGTAGCAAGATACAAAATTAACTCACAGGAATCTCTTGCATTCCTATATATTAATGATGAAAAAGCTGAAAGAGAAATTAGGGAAACACTCCCATTTACCAGAGCAACAAAAAGAATAAAATACCTAGGAATAAACCTACCTAAGGAGACAAAAGACCTGTATGCAGTAAACTATAGGACACTGATGAAAGAAATTAAAGATGATACAAATAGATAGAGAGATATACCATGTTCTTAGATAGGAAGAATCAACATTGTGAAAATGACTATATGACCCAAAGCAATCTACAAATTCAGTGTAATCCCTATCAAACTACCAATGGCATTTTCCACAGAACTAGAATGAAAAATTTCACAACTTGTATGGAAACACAAAAGACCCTGAATAGCCAAAGCAATCTTGGGAAAGAAAAATGTAGCTGGAGGAATCAGGTTCCCAGACTTCAGACTATACTACAAAGCTACAGTAATCAAGACAGTATGGTACTGGCACAAAAACAAAAAAATAGATCAATGGAATAGGATAGAAAGCCCAGAGATAAATCCACACACATATGGTCACCTTATTTTTGATAAAGGAGGCAAGAATATACAATGGAGAAAAGACAGCCTCTTCAATAAGTGGTGCTGGGAAAACCAGACAGCTACATGTAAAAGAATGAAATTAGAACACTCCTTAGCAACATACACAAAAATAAACTGAAAATGAATTAAAGACTTAAATGTAAGGCCAGACACTATAAAACTCTTAGAGGAAAACATAGGCAGAACACTCTATGATATAATTCACAGCAAAATCCTTTTTGACCCACCTCCTAGAGAAATGGAAATAAAAATAAACAAATGGGATCTAATGAAACTTAAAAACTTTTGCACAGCAAAGGAAACCATAAACAAGACAAAAAGACAACCCTCAATGGGAGAAAATATTTGCAAATGAAGCAACTGACAAACGATTAATCTCCAAATTTTACAAGCAGCTCATGCAGCTCAATATCAAAAAAACAAACAACCCAATCCAAAACCAGGCAGAAGACCTAAATAGACATTTCTCCAAAGAAGATATACAGATTGCTAACAAACACATGAAAGGATGCTCAACATCATTAATCATTAGAGAAATGCAAATTAAAACTACAATGATGTATCACCTCACACCAGTCAGAATGGCCATCATCAAAAAATCTACAAACAATAAATGCTGGAGAGGGTGTGGAGAAAAGGGAACCCTCTTGCACTGTTGGTGGGAATGTAAATTGATACAGCCACTATGGAGAAGAGTATGGAGGTTCCTTAAAAAACTAAAAATAGAATTACTGTATGACACAGCAATCCCACTACTGGGCATATACCCTGAGAGAACCATAATTCAAAAAAAGTCATGTACCACAATGTTCATTGCAGCTCTATTTACAATAGCCAGGACATGGAAGCACCCTAAGTGTCCATCGACAGATGAATGGATAAAGAAGCTGTGGTATATATACATATATATATATATATATATATATATATATATATATATATATATACACACACACACACACACAATGGAATTCTACTCAGCCATTAAAAAAAGGAAGTTTTGCCATTTGCAGCAACATGGATGAACTTGGAGGGCATTATCCTAAGTGAAATAAGTCAGACAGAGAAAGACAAATACTGCATGATATCACTTATGTGGAATCTAAAAAATATAAAAAACTAGTGAATATAACAAAACAGAAGCAGACTCACAGATATAGAGAACAAACTAGTGGTTACCAGGGGGGAGGGGGGAGGGGCAATGTAGGGGTGGGAGAATAGGAGGTACAAACTTTTGGATGTAAGATAGGCTCAAGGATGTACTGTACAACACAGAGGATATAGCCAATATTTTGTAGTAACTGTAAGTGGAAAGTAACCTTTAAAAATTGTATAAAAAATTTTTTTAATTAAAATAAAGTTTCATGCATGTAGCATGTTAGAGTATTTCCTTCCGTTTTGAGGCTGTCTAGTATTCCATTGTATGTATATACCACTTTTTGTTTGTCCATTCATCCACTTATGGACGTTTGTGTTGCCTCCATACATCAGTGATTTTTTTATGATTTTCTACAGTATTTATAATTCTGTTTTTTCACAAGTTTCTGAACCTACAACATTCAAATTCTGTTTTTTCACAAGTTTCTGAACCTACAACATTCAAATTATAGATAATATATGCAAGTATATGCTTTATAGAAATAAAAAGAGCTTTATTAAATATAAGCTTTTGTTACTACTATAAAGTTATTCACACTTTTTCTAATAAAAAAACTCATCATTAAAATGTATACATTTTAATATGTATTTCACTGTATAAATCCTCATTAAAAATAAGAAACACTTATGTAAGATTTGGTATCAGTCTAATTTATACAGAAGAATGGATCCAATAAGACTGATCTTTGTAAGTCAATTTTTAAACTTAGAAGTATAAAAATCTTGAGAGTCATGAATACATTAATGAATGAACATTCATTTAGAATATATATATATTATATATATATATTCCAAAGCTGTGTGTATATCTTTTTGAAAGAAAGAACACAAGTCATTATTCTTGGTTTTGTTCAAATACCAGACAGCCCGGAGGAGTACATTTTTAATCAACACCTGAGATCAGGTGGGATGGATAGAGTTCTCTGCCCTAATGGTCCAATTACAGTGCAATCCATGCAAATAGGCATTTAGTTCCTCAAGGGATAAGAAGAGAAAAGAAAGAAAGGTGACAAAAAAAAATCCAATAATAGTCCCAGATATAATCCTGTTACTTTAAGGCAATTACCTATGTTAGGAATATCTTTTCTTCCAAACATCACCTTCATTCCTTCTTGTTGATTTTGAGAAATGGGTCACCACTCGTTGGGGCTCATCTGAATGGACATTTAGATGAAATCTCTCTTTCTCTGCTATTGTAAACATTATGTAATATACTTCCTTGTATTTTTGCATGCATGTATGATGATCTTCTTAGAATAAATGACTAAATTGGAATGGCCATGTCAAAGGGTACACCACACACTTCTAGGGTTTTTACTGCAAATTGCCAAGTGGCCTTCCAGAAAGGTTTTACCAAACTACTTTCCCACTGACCATATGTGAAGTGCCAATTTCCTTACCTTCTCGCTAACATCATTTATTAACATTCTTTTTGGTGATTTATAATCAAAGACAAAATTTGCTATCTTATTGATTTAATTGCATTTGTTTGATGATAATAAGGTAATTTATTTTTCAAGTCTCAGTCCATTAGTGTTTTTTGTGAAATGCTTGTCCATGTCCCTTGCCCTTTTTTATATTGTGGTGTTCATCTTTTGATTATTGATTTTTTTAATTTAATTTAATTTATTTTTTATACAGCAGGTTCTTATTAGTTATCTATTTTATACATGTTAGTGTATATATGTCCATCCCAATCTCCTAATTCATCCCACCACCACCACCCTGCCTCCCCGCTCTCCCCCTTGGTGTCCATACATTAGTTCTCTACATCTGTGTCTCTGTTTCTGCCTTGCAAACCAGCTCATCTGTACCATTTTTCTAGATTCCACATATATGCGTTAATATACGATATTTGTTTTTTTCTTTCTGACTTACTTCACTCTGAATGACATTCTCTCAGTCTGTCGACATCTCTACAAATGACCCAATTTCGTTCCTTTTTATGGCTGAGTAATATTCCTGTATATTGATTATTGATTTTTAAGAGTTACTTGTATGATAAGGAAATTTATTATATGTTCCAAATATTTCTCCAGTTTCTCATTTGTTACTAATTTTATTTATGGTGTATTTTTATATCCAAAAGTTTCAAGTATTTACGTGCTCAACTCTATGAATTGTTTTCTTTGTCTTTTTTGATTTGGAAGTCAATTTTATGTAAACTCCGTGTGGCAGGTTTCTATCCTGTAAGGGAGCAACTTGCTAACCTCTGTGATAGCCTTGGGGCAGGGCTTGAGTGCTAATCAGGGAAATTTTTCTTACTGTCTCGTGTACTTGGGGAGCCTTAACTCCTGCTGGCCTTTGGCTCCTCTCTGGCCATGATAACCGTTGGTATCTGCCTAGAACACAGGCAGAGGGAGGAGTGCCTGTCTCTTTACACAATGGCTGCTTCCACTCCCAACACCCCAGCAAAAATGCTGGTCTGACCATAGAACACTGGTCAAAATTAGGAAATTAACATTGACACAATACATACTATTACCAAATCTATAGGCTCAATCAGATTTTCTCCAGTTATCCCACTAATGTCCTTTTGCTGGTCCAGAATCCAGTGCAGCATCCTGTGTTGCCTTTGGTTGTCATGTCTCCTTAGTCTCCTCCAACCTGGGACAATTTCTCGGCTTTTCTTTGTCTTCCACGACCTTGACATTTTTGAAGAGTACTGGTCAGTTGTTTCATAGAAAGTCCTTCAATTTGTATCTGAAATTTTCTCATGATTGGATTGAGGTTATTTATAAATTTTCACAGGAATGCCTTTCTCAGTGCCTCATAACAGGGGTTCATGAGGTCAATGTGTCTTAGTCCTGCTGATGTTAACTTTGATTACTTGGTGGTAATCTTCCAGGTTTCTGGTAGTATCTTCCAGGTTTATGGAAGTTATTTTTCCCATTGTAATTAGTAAGTATCTTGTGAGAAGATACTTTGAGAATATACAGATATTTTGTTTCTCATTATACTTTCACCCATTGGTTTTAACATTAATTGATGATTCGTGCCTGCAACAATTATACTGCTGTGCTTATCTAATGGTGACTTGCTGTTTCAGCCATTCTTTCTACATTTATTAATTGGGCTTTGTGGTAAGGAAGAGCTGTTTCTTCTCTGCCATTTATTTGTTTAATTATTTATATCAGTATAAAGTAATAGATATTTATTTTATTCTGTGAATTATAATCTATTGTTATTATTTATTTTGTTAATCAAATTGTACCAGATTTGGTCATTGGGAACTTCTTCAAATTAACACATATGTTCTTTTGATATACTCCTACCATTTTTTTTTTTTTTTTAGCATTTCTTTACTTCCTGGAACCACAAGGTATGCCAGATTCTTCTTGTCTTTTCCCTGCCCAACTCTGGAATCAACCACTTCTCCAATGAGCCCTAGTTCTTCTCATTAAAGAAAGATATTTAGAAACCATGATTTGGTCTCTAGGTAGGATCATTGCTACTGGGGTGTCATTGCTTTTAGAGAACAAAATCTAGAGAACACATAGAGAGAACATATATATCCTCACACACACACACCTACACACACATCTGTATTTATTTATATATCTATCAATCTATGAATATACTACAAATCATGAATTCATTCTGATAGCCTCTGATTCCAACACCACAGGGTTCATTCTAGTCTTGCTCTTTTTTTATTTGTAACTCCTTTCTCCAAAGTGAGAAACCTGTTCTCATTATCCAAATGTATTTACTTAATTGATCAGTCCTAACATATACATAAAATAGTTTCGGAATTTCTAACCAATACCCCTTTGAAAAACTTAGTAACTAGTGCATATCATCGGTGTACAGTTCTTTTTGTATTTTGCCTATCCAATCAAAATACTGTGTTCTGAAGCTACTCAGGTTAGGTCCTTTCTTTCTTTCTTTCTTAATATTAATTTATTTATTTGGCTGCGCCGGTCTTTGTTGCCTCACACGGGATCTTCGTTGCCGCGTGTGGGATCTTTAGTTGCGGCATGTGGGATCTTAGTTGAAGTATGCACGTGGGATCTAGTTCCCTGACCAGGGATCAAACCCGGGCCCCCTGCATTGGGAGCATGGAGTCTTAACCACTGGACAACCAAGGAAGTCCCTTCGCCACAGTTGTTCATTTGTAGTACAGTTAGGTTATTGGTTACTGTTTGTACAACATTTCATTTTGGGTTCCTCCCACATCCTGGTTAGTGTTAACTATTTGTTTCTGGGGTTTGTGAAATCTCACCACAGTTCTCAGAGTCAGAGATATACAAAAAGGTATATTCACAGAGGTATCACTCGCTCCCTCATCCCTCCTACCCGCTTCCTACTCTCCCATTCTTTCTATCTCAGTCCCATCCACCCCTCATAGGTAACCAATATCATTAGTTTCTGATTTATTTGTCCAGTGTTTCCTTTGCGTGACTGATCCCCTGCCAGTCTTGATGGTAAATGGACAAGAGCAGCAGCCAAAGTCTTAAAAGGTCATGGAAATGAAGGTGAAGGTTACCCCAACAGGTAAGTTTCTTAGACTAGGAGACGTGCTGGCCAAGGCTGAGGGGACTCTAGAAGGGGGACTGATAAATTTGATACAATATCCAATAAAGTCCCTACTTTATTTGTATTTCCTTAGTTTTTACCCAATGTCCTTTTTCTGTTCTAGGATCCCACCCAGGATACCACATTACATTTGGTTGTCACGTCCCCTTAGGATTCTCCAGACTTCCTCTGACTTTCCTTGTTTTCGATGACCTTGACAGTTTTGAGGTGTGCTGGTCAGATAACACTTTGTAGAATGCCCTTCTATTGGAATTTGTGTGGTGTTTTTCTCATAGTTAGGCTACCGTGAGTTCTTGGGAGGTCAAGTGCCATTTTCATCTCATTATAGCAACATGGCTTATGTCTAATTGATGGTGACCTTGCTCACCTGGCTGAGGTAGTGTTTGTCAGGTTTCTCCACTATAAAGTTTCTCTTTATTTTTCCCTTTCATGCTCTGCTCTTCAGAAGGAAGTCACTATGTGCAGCCCATACATAAGGAGTGAAGAATGATTCTCCCCCATCTGAGGGCAGAGCATCTACATAAATTATTTGGAATTCTTCTGCACGGGAGACTCATCTCTTCTCCAACATTTATTTATTTACCTCAACATGGACTCTTGGGTATTTCTTTTATACTCTGGGTTATAATTCAATACTACATTAGTTGTTTTCCACTCAAATTGGTATTAGGACTCTTTGGGCATTAGGGGCTCTTCCATTTGCTTCCTGTTCCCCTTTGACACGCTATTTTGGACTGAATGTTTGTGTCTTACCCTTCCCCTGCCACATGCATATGTTGACCCCCTAATCCCAAATATGTTGGTATTTAGAGATAGGCATTTGGGCAGTAATTAGGGTTAGATGAGCTCATGAGGACCCTCTTATAATGGGATTAGTGCCTTTATAAGAAGAGACACTGGAGAGCATGTCTCTCTCTCTCCCAGCACCCACACAAAGATCACGTGAGCACACAGTGAGATGGTGGCCGCCTACATACCAAGAGAAGAGGCCTTGGAATAAAATTTACCTTGTTGGCACTTTGATCTTGGACTTGCCAGCCTCCAGAACCGTGAGAAAGAAATCTCTGTTGTTTAAGCCACCCAGTCTATGATGCTTTGTTATGGCAGCCTGAGCTAAGACACATACCCTCATTGTCTTACTTTTTGAGTGTTCGTTACTTTCTGGCATTGCAAGATGCTCCAGGTTCATCTTGTGTATTTCCTGCGTCAATCCTAGAATCAGCCATTTCTCCAAGGAGCCCAGGTGCTATTACTGGAGAATGTTATTAGAAACCAAGAACAGAGTCCTAGGTAGCAAATTCTTTTTGGATGGACAGATTATTTTGTACCTGCTATGTGCCAGGCACTATGTCAGCTTCTTTTCATGTCAGTTTACTTGATCCTCATAACAATTCTATGAGGAATTTACTGTTAACCCTCTCTACAGATGGGGAACAGAGGTTTAGCTAGGTAAATGCTAGCCAGCATCACCTTGTTCTGTCTCCAAAACCCATCACACCACTATGATGGAGACTGGTATCACATATGTCACAAATAGACAAACCAAAAAACCCTCTGTTTATCTTCAATTTTGTGCTTCATAGGCACTGGAATAACTTGCATTACAATCAATATGTAACAGGTAATCATTGCTTATTCAGTGGGGTGACGATATAAGAATAAGACCCTCCTAGGCCCACAACATGATACAGATTACCTCTCCTGATATGTACAGATGTCACGCCACTCTTATGAGCACGGATGCATGCAGCTCTCCTCATGTGTGCAATCTGTACCTAACTTCATGTGCTCACAAGGTACACACCACAGTACACACCGATCCTTGTGTGCACAGATGACATGTACTACCCTTAAATGTACAGGTGACATGTCTTAACTCACAAAATAATGAAATCCGACACGTGGAAAAGTGCTTTATAATGGACATTCACCCTATTTGCCACCCGTTCAAGTTTAAACTATGTCAGATTTTTCTCTTTCACGCACAGGACCTGCTTATGAAATTTGGGGATGTCCTAAGACAACTGTTTAGCATCTTAGCTGTTATGATTCTAAATAGTGCTTCCAAAGGTAAAATTGGAGGTTTAAATTTTGCCCTCAAGGATGGAGAATCATATGATACAGGAAAGGACAGATCAGATAACCAGAGTGATTAAGGCTCTGTCAGAGTGACCACGGTGTGAGCTGGTGTTTGAAGTGGATATTGATGGATTCGTCTGCTCAGCACTCCCTTTTCCTCTGGAAAGTGCCTCTGCCATCCCATCCACAGCTGCCATGTTAGTACATCGTGACCTGGTCCTGGCCATGTGACCATTCCAGGGAAGAGCACTTGATCCAGCTGGACCAACCCCAGAGTCCTTGCCTAGGACTTTTGTAAGAGGAACTTAAACGGTGAGTGGGCCTTTCTCTAGTGACCAAAGCTGTGAACACTGAGGCTGTTAGTGGCCGTGTGAAGAAAGAATAATGCCCTAAAGTCTTTGACCAAATCCTTCTTTATGCTAAGTCTACTCGGGGATGGTTTCCAGTTACTTCCTATCAAAACAGCCCTAACCAATGCAGAATGATGGCCAATCACTGTCCTGTGATTGCTAACATACCAGAAAACATATCTACTGAGACTCAAACCTGTGACAGATATTATCTCAATTCTCAAAATGCTATATAGCTATAGTCCAGATCTGTCAAAGGTGGTAAATTTGGTATATTAATTTTTCAGAAATTTTCCAAATACACATTTATGATACTTAAGTATTATCCTAAGTACTTAAGACACATTTAAGATAAATACTTAAGTATGCATAGTAAACGTCTATTGATCTGGCTTTCAAACAGTAAGAGAT
Source organism: Lagenorhynchus albirostris (assembly GCF_949774975.1). Classification (NCBI taxonomy): domain Eukaryota; kingdom Metazoa; phylum Chordata; class Mammalia; order Artiodactyla; family Delphinidae; genus Lagenorhynchus; species Lagenorhynchus albirostris. The sequence goes on along the minus strand of NC_083113.1, from coordinate 18,649,493 downwards.
TTCAAATTACTAAACTTTTTCTCCACTCTGCGGAAAGAAGTGAAATGATAAGATGTGGTAACTAAGGGGATTATTCTAAAAACGACTTTTGAGATACCCTAACGAGTCAACATCACCTTCAATATTGTGAATATTTCAGTGCCTGAATCATCAAAGCAATATTAAGCACAGCACGACTTTGTTTTGAAGTGTATTTTAGTCTATTACAATTCTATGGATATAATTTGTTTATAATTCATGAATGAGTATCATGGTAATCACAGCTAATACTTTTGAGCTCCTGCCATGTATCAGTAGGGCAGTGTTCTAGAGCACTTTTATCAACTCCTTAATCCTCACAACAATTCTATTGGATAGACACTGTTCTGCCCATTTGCAGAAGACAGAGAGGTTAAGTAATTTGCCTGAGGTCACACACCAGTAAGAGGTGAAGCTGTGAACAGAACAGCCTGACACTAGAGTCCATACCTGTTAGGTAACTAAGTAGTTAACTGTAGTAGCTCTCGGGTAACTAGCCTATTCAATTAGCAGGAGATCCTACTTCTCAAGTCCTTTGGAGGGGATTTTAATGTACTACTTTACAAATTCTTTGGATTTGCAGACTACATATCAGGTATCAGTGAGGCAGAGATCCATGCAGGAAATTTTTCTTTGATTATAGTGACTTGCGTCCCTGTGACTTGCAAGACACAACATGGTGGATCTCCTCAAACTAGAGACAGCTCCACCAGGCTCTCTTCATTTCCTTATGGTGAGAGCAAGTCTTTCAGAGGATTCCCATCTCTCTTAGGGTAAGAATCTGAACTCTTCTCAGGCCACAAGTCCCTGTCCATCTCATCAGTCTCCTCCGGGGCACTGTGCTTCAGCCAAAGAAAGGTGTTTCTCCCATCTCAAGACCTTTAGATAAGACAGTCCCTCTAACTTGAAGGCACATCCACTTCATCTGTGCCACCTAGGCAAATCCTGCTCATCTTTCCATAACCCACAGACCAGGTTTGATTTCCTTCTTATAATCTCTCGCAGCATCTTGTACTTCCTTCTTGTAATAGCTGTGAAAATGGTAATTAGAAAATTGTGCGGTTACTGAATGTCTGTCTCCCTGCCTCTAAGCGTAAGCTCCATGTGGACAGGGACTGCTTGTCTTGTTTGTTGCTGATTCCCCACAGCTTAGCATATAGTTGGCACCAAATAAATATTTGTAAACTGAGAAGACAGAATTACCAGCTACCAGCTGAAGAGGAAATAAATACTCTAGTCTCCTTGGCATTGACTAATCCGCTGAGTGTGGAAGAAGGCCTGCCCAGACAGACACAGAGCAGCTTGGCAAAGTGGTTAGCAAACCAGGGGATAAATGAACATCTCTATATGGTTGTGTTTTTTTTTTCTGTATAATTTTTAAAGTGATTAGGACATGGTGAGTGTAAAATTATAATTTTGTGAGCAACAAAATCGAATCCAGTTTTAATAGTGCTAAAATCTTGATCAAAGAAATTTCAACTCAGAACACTAAGGGCCAAAGTGAAAGAAACGTACTGGTTTTGATGATATTGTGTCATTCTACCAAGTCTGCTTCTGTGGTATTCAGTGTTCACGTTTAGTTGCAGCCCTCTTAATTTTTATATCTTTATTTTTTTCGCAAATGTTTTATCACCTCTTTACTGATTCCTCGAAACCGTCTTATGCGGAGAGGTGATGCCATGGCCTGGGTGATGAAGAAACCTTTCCTCTTTCAAAGACTCCAGTTTTTAGACGATAAGAATTGCTAAAAAGGAAGCAATCAAACCTGTCTGCCTCCACCCAGCGCGCTGCTTCCCAGTTGTAATACGCTTTCAGATCCTCCTGTGAATCGTCTTAGATAAATAAGGCTGGTTTGCCATCCATTTTTTTTTGAGTTCACGTCTCTCAATCTGTTCACCTGGAGGATAGCACAAGGGAATTGATCGTGTAAATTCATTTCTCCGTAACCACAGTCAGCACCAGTGACATCAACACTAATCCTACGCTGGGAAAATTTTGCACCCTTCGTCTTTCAACAAGTTTGCAGCTGCCTTCAAGAGCCGTGAGGTCCAGGACTTCTCTCCAGGCTCCCTCCGAGGGGCGCGGGCCGTCGGCAGTGAAGCGACCGTCGGGCGCCCCGCGTCCCGGGAGGCGAGTCTGGTGGGCCGTTCCGGGAAAATGTCCCCGGCAGCGACTCTGAGGCGGGGCTCCCCGAGGTCTTGGTGAAACCAAAACAGAAATCGATGGTTCAAAACATCACCTCAGCAAATTGTGTTTTCCAAAGACAGGTGTTGCCTTCACGAGGCTACGGTTCTCCAATGCCTCCAACTTTCACAGAACCTTTCTCGCAGCGGGTCGCCTACCGCTGGGGTGCCGCCCAGCGCAATAGGCCGGGGAACCCCAGTCCGTCGCTCCCGCCTCGCCCGCCCCACCGCTCAGTGGGCTACGCCTCCGCCACGTGCCCGCCTCCCGCGGCCAGGCCGCCTGCGATTGGCTGGCAGCGCTGTCCGTCGCGGAGGGAGGGCGCGTCCCCCGCAAGCCGGCGCTCCCATTGGTTATGGCGGCGGCGGTCGCGGCCGGGCGCGCGGCCGCGGCGAGGAGGGGAACCCGGTGGCGCTGGCGGCGGCAGCGGAACGGGCGGAGGCTGCCGGTTTCGTAACCGTCGCTCTGACTCGCGGGCCGCGAGGCCTGGGTCGGGCCGCGCCGTGCGGGGCCGCTGGGAGTGGAGGCCTCTTGGGGGCGGGCGGGTTGGAGGCGCAGGTAAGGAGGCTGCGGGCGGGCTGAGGGAGGAGGAGGAGGAGGCCGCGGCGCCGCCGGCCGCTTGCGTGGGCGCGGCCCCGGCCCGAGGAGACCCGGCCCGGCCCTGGGCGGCCGGCTTGCCGGGAAGGCCCCGCGCGGCCCGCGGCGCGGGCGGCGGCCCCGCGCGGCGTGTGATGCAACCTGCCGGCAACACCCGGCGGGGCCGCTGATCTCATCCTTGGCTCCGGCCCAGCGCCGCGGCGCCACCCGCAGACCCCCGCGCTCCCCCAGCGCCCTTGCTGCCGGCCCGGGACGGGATGCGAGCCGGGCTGTGCCCCCTCCAGAACCCGGCCCTCTGTTTGTGCAACGTGCAGTGTGACCAGCCAGGCTCGTATTGGCCTCTGGGGATAAAGGGTGTTCCCAGAATAGCAGAAGGTGGACGGTATCTTTAGTGCCACCTGGGATATTTCCTGCGCCTGCAAAACTGCTCGGTGTCGGGTAATCGAGAATCCTTTTTAGAAGTTAGTCGAGTAGTCAGGGAAGGCGGTAGAGTTTTAAATATGTGACTTTACACAAATAATATTGTGCTTCCTTATGGAGCTGTGCTTTGAATATCCTTCAGGTGACTGTTGAACACAGGTTGGATGAACGTGCAGCAACCCCGAGTTGACTAGAACAGAAAAGGGCAAAAAAAAGAAGTGCTTCGTTAGTATGCTTGGAGGGAACACAGTAAGGAAAATTGCCAGCAGAGGTGTCTAGATGGAGAGGATGGAAATGCATGTTTGAGGGGAAGGAGAATCTGTTCTTCCAAGTAAGCTCGTGTGTTTTTATTCTTCAGAAGGTTTAATTGCTGGGCTTTCCTCTGGTCTGAAGTTTGTGCTGTCATCTGGCATCTTAAAATGTGTCCGTTTCAGAATGGTTTTAACCTTGGTGGGTTACACAAAAATTGGTAGTTCTCTCTCCCAGTGTACACTCACTCAGTTGAATTCTTATTGGAAGAGATTGTCCTTTAATTCAGATAGGATGTGGGACGCTCAAAGAAACTTTTGAAATAAAATAGTATAAAGGTTTGCTTTACTAAGAAATTCTACATCTAAAAGCCCTTGACAGTTAAAAGTTAAAATCTGGTCAGCTGTTACTACTTGAGTAGTATTTGGGATAAGCTATTAAAGCTGAAGCACTGTTTTGGAAAAACTTAGTGTAAACAAGGCGAAATAATTACAGGATGCTAGTGAGCTGAAGAATTTTTCAGTTCGAGTCCTGCTTCTGGTGGGCACACTTGGTGGATTCAGTCATTTTAATACCTCCCTGAAAAACATAGGTGGAAGCAAAACTTAATATTTTTTCCCCCAGAATATCCTCTAAATTCTCAAGGTCACATCATGACTGTCAGCAAGGTTGTCTGATCTTGGACAGGTGGTTTCATCCCTTGGGATTTAAACAGCAGCTGGTGAGTCCTAGGTAAAGATAAATAGGACCTCATGGGGCTGAGTTTGGTCTTATGGCCTAAGATTGCCTCACGTGATCACAGAAATGGTAAACGCAGGTAGCCACAATTCCAGGTTTATTGTGTATTCTTAGGAGGGGGTGCTTCCATGGGCTCTTATACTGGTAGGTACATTGGTCTCCTGTCTTTTTGGCTTTCCAGACCTATCAGTTAAAAAAGAAAAAAAAAAGAAAAAAGAATTGAGCATGACTCCTTAATAGATGTATATTTATAAACAATGTGTGTGTATTAGTTTGTGTGTGTTGTTAATGGCACTAAAAGTAGAGTAAAAAGATGACATTAAAAAAAGACAAAAGAGCATACATTTTTTTCTCATACTCCAGTGGACCACTTATGTACTCCCTGAAGGGATGTACCCTCCTTCATGGACCCCTGCTTTGGGTCATGAAACCAGCAGTGGCAAATAAATAGAAATCCTGCTCATTTGGGTGTTTGTTAACTTTGCTTACCTTCACTTCACTTGTAGTACAGAGTTGTCAGACCCTGGCAACATATGTCTAAGAACTTGAGGTTATGGGAAGTATAACTGGGCAAAATGGAAAATAAAGGTTCTCTACTGATATGAAGCAAAGACCAGACAAGAATGATGTTCACTGTATAGGCTGGGGGCTAGAAGTAGCAAATGTTTTAATTTTCCTGTGTACCATTAAGAAAGATGAGGAACTTTAGGTGGTGAGACCATAATATCTTAGTAACAGTCTTGATTTAATTATGGTTGTTATAAGAGATTTTAATGCTAGAGAATCTCATTTTTATGTAAGACATTTGTAAAAATAAGTGTTTTGTTTTAGGCTTTTGAGGCTGTATTCAACAGATATTTCTTGAGCACCACCGCTAGATGCTGGGCATATGGTGATAAAGACAGAGTTCTGTCTCTAGTTTAGTCTACAGGGAGGCACACTATCGAGCTGGCATTGACCAAGAAACTGGGGGAACAAATTGGGCAGAAGCACAAAGAAAAGATAATGTGCAGGCAGAGGAGGCTGTGCCCCTGAGAGATGATGTCAGCCTGAGGTAATTCTGTGGCATTGAGATGGAGACGCATAGTAGAGGTGAGGTGTTTTGGGGGGGTGGGGGGTGGGTAGAATTGTCAGATACCAGTGATTTGAACAGATTTGGAATAAGGGACAAACATCTGAATATTTTGGAGTGTAGACCTTCGTTGAGGAAATTGGAGTTAAAAATTTATTTGGGGCGGCAGGGGAGGAATATCTGGTTGTACACATGTGAAGAAAATGACAAGAGGGTTAGGAAAATCCTTGAGAGGTTTATTTTCCCAAGTGAAACTTGAGAAAATTTTCATTTTGTTTTACTCATTTTAACGTTTTGAGTTGTCACTGTGTCATTGATTTGAACGAACATTACTTGAATTAAGGAATTTGAATTTAAAAAATGTTACCCACTCAGTCCACCTTTCTTAAGGTCCATGGTTGATTTGTAGCAGTGGCTGTCAAACTTCAGTGTCATCAGAATCACTTGGAGGTCCTGTTAAAACAAGATCGCCCAGCCCTATTCCTAGAGCTCCTGATTCCTAGGTCTGGGGCAGCCCGAGAATTTGCATTTCTAACAAGGTGATGCTGCTGCTGCTGCCGCCGGTTCAGGGACCACACTTTGAGAACCACTGCTTTTCAGTTTTTATCCTGCTTCCTGCTTGAATGATTCACAGCAAGGAAACGAGGTGCCACTCTGCTTCCTGGAGACTGAACTTTGGAATAGTATTTGTTCACATAGGAGCCAGACTTTCATTTAGGGTTGAATATCCAGGTTTGAAATAAACTTATTTTCTTTTTGTGCATTGTAGGTGCTCAGTAAATGTTAGTGGAAGAAACAAAAGCACAGATAACTGTGTAAACTAAAATATGTAACTTATAGAGGCAGCTGTTTTGCTCAGTGTAAAAAACAAAATTGATAATATGTTTGGCGTTAAGTCTTAGACCACTTAGCTCTGACCCCCTTTCCTTAGTGGATAGCTCTTCACTTTAAGAGCTACTTTATTGGCTTGTCTTCGGTTGGAGAACTTAAAAAACAAAAAACAATTGGAGTTCTTTTTATTATCTCCAAGTTTCCTTTTCTTACATTTTTACCAGTTTGATGATTACTCTTTGTTTTACAAGCCGAAGGACTCATTTTCAAAACCTTGCCTACTGTGTTCAGCCTACTACCTTGAGTCAGACGGAGGTAAAAGAGCCCTTCCCTGTTCCGGTATCTTTTTTTTTTTTTTTCTTTTTATTTGCGGTACGCGGGCCTCTCACTGTTGTGGCCTCTCCCGTTGCGGGGCACAGGCTCCGGACGTGCAGGCTCAGCGGCCATGGCTCACGGGCCCAGCCGCTCCGCGGCATGTGGGATCTTCCCGGACCGGGGCATGAACCCGTGTCCCCTGCATCGGCAGGTGGACTCTCAACCACTGCGCCACCAGGGAAGCCCTCCGGTATCTGAGAACAAAAATGAGCATGAACATCACTAAATTTGGAGGCTATAATAAGAGTTTTTGGTGACTGAAGTTCGTGGTATATTGTCAAAGTCAGAAGGCATTTTACCATTTTACGTCCCTCATTTGCAGATGGGGAAATCGAGGCTCACAGAGGGAAGGGATATGTCCAAAGTGAAACAGGGCAAGTCAGAGCCAAGACAAGAACTGACTTGGTTCCTGGTTTGTACTTCTTTGGATCATTGTTACCTCTGAGTTTATTAGAGAGTAGCTTTAAAGACTAAAAACCTAATTGACATATAAAACATAAAAAAGAAGATAAATAAGATGAACATAATCATGATTGTTGAGATATTCCCAGGAGACATGGTAAACAAGTTCATAAAAATTGAGTAAACACTTTTCACTTCATACCAAATAGATAAGCAATGGTATAGACGACCTTTAACACTATTAGTGGTAAGTGTAGCTCAAATTATACTGAACTGCCACTTTTTAACTGGAAGAAAAAATAGGCAACATGATAAATTATCAAGGGAAATGTGAAATATCCATTACTGAAGATAGACTTGGAGTAGATATCCATCATGGTTTTGGAAGGAAGCTTTTGGTGTTTCCTTAGCACTGAAGTGAGAACAGATGACCGGCTAGCTCAGGGCTGCCTGTGTGGCTTGAAAAAACAATGGAAAGTAATGACATATGGCCTTTTTAAAAGCAAAGATTTTTAAAAAGCAGACCAGTAAATGGTGTTTATACAGAAATGCCTAGCTAAAGGTTTGGGTGAAGCTACTGGTGTTTACTAACTGAGCTTTGCTTAAGAACTGTAAGGTGTACTCATTTGAGGCAGTTCATAATTCTGGCTGCAGGTTTTTTTTCCACTGATGCAGTTTTAGCAGTTTTGTGAGAAGAGAACGGGATAGTTTTATGGTTCCTAACACTGCTTTCTCAGTTTCCAAGAGTGCTGTGACTTCTTGGTGGGCACGCTTCACTCAGCTTAGTTTGCCTTGAAGTGGCCTCACGATGATAGGATAGGTCTGCTTTTGACACATCTTGAGGCAGTTGTAGCGAACTGGTTGAATTCATAGTAATCCAAATATGACTAGTTCTGAAACTGTGACTTCATTTCTACGGGCAGCACTGCCTCAATATTTCAGAATTGGCGTTTCCTCTGTGCTCCTTGAGCAGTGTCAAGTGGGTGCAGGCGCTGCAGCTGCTCTGGCTCTTGGTCCAGCCTGAGTCCCAGTGCTTGCACCTCCTTGGATGCATCATCAGGGCTTTTGTTTCTTTCCTTGTGGTTTTAGGCTGACTGTGTTTAGATGTGTTTACTAATTATGTCGAGAATTTAAAAAACACTGTGAGAAGCATGATGGGATGGGGAAGCAAATTGGGTATCTCAGAGCTCCTAAATCTGTGATCCAAGAAACTAACTTAAAAAAATCTCTGTAAACTACTCTCATTTGAAGTCATTGAAAAAAATAAAAACAAGCAAAAAACACCTTTTCAAAATATCCTGTAAAGATTCTTACGCTCTGGGAGAGAAGTCAAGTCCTTGATGACTCAGTCTCTGCATATTAGAGTAAGGACCATGCGGAGATCGTAGTGCAGTGCTTCCTGATGAGCACTGGAGACTGGGCTGGGCGCTCTGCTCCAGCCTTCTACTTTGACTTGAGCCAACAGTTGAAACTTTTTCCCTCTTTTATTGCAGGGTCTCTCCTATCATAATTGAACTCATAGTGTTTAAACCAAACATAGCACATTTCTCTCTTGCAGATTGCCAAGTGCTATTGGTTCATATGTGCTACCTAATTAGTGGTATTCTTTTGTTTTTCCTCCCATTTTTGATAACAAGCACAGATGGGCAGTACCCTCAGGGGTTCAGGTGGGTTGAATTTGGCCGTATGGTGCGTCTGTATTAACTTACCTCTCTAAATTACGTGACTTAGACTTCTGAAACATTGGAGCAGTTGGCAGTTGTCATAGACTTTTCTCAGCATAATCAATTAATATTGGCCTGCTAGTAGGTACATGCAAGTTTAATGTTATTTTATCTTGTCATTTCAAATATTTTAATGCAGTTTATTTTTTAACTAGGTACATGTGAAGATTTCTTGGCAGATCAAACCATTGATCACCTTGTCTTCATTTCTACTTGTTCTGTGTTGACAAAGGAGCGTGCCCAAATGAGCAAGGTATCACAGCAGAACACTACCCCGGGAGTGAATGGAATAAGTGTCATCCATACTCAGGCTCATGCCAGCGGCTTACAGCAGGTTCCTCAGCTGGTGCCCGCCGGCCCTGGGGGCGGAGGCAAAGCTGTGCCTCCGAGCAAGCAGAGCAAAAAGAGTTTGCCCGTGGATCGCAGCAGTGACGAGTATCGCCAGCGCAGAGAGAGGAACAACATGGCGGTGAAAAAGAGCCGGTTGAAAAGCAAGCAGAAAGCGCAGGATACGCTGCAGAGAGTGAATCAGCTCAAGGAAGAGAATGAACGGTTGGAAGCAAAAATTAAATTGCTGACTAAGGAATTAAGTGTACTGAAAGATTTATTTCTTGAGCATGCACACAACCTCGCAGATAATGTGCAACCCAGTAGCACTGAAAATACGACAGATTCTGATAATGCAGGACAGTAGACCTCACCCCTTTCAAACGTCACAACTTGTGGCTTGAACGTTAAAGGTGTGACTACCTACACTACTCATACCAGCGGCTGAATCTCCATTATTCAAAGATCCATTGAAGGTTGTTTTCTAGAATCAGCACTGAAGAGTTGATTAGCTAAAAATGTTAGCCATATAATTTGAATATCTGGTTTTAAATGATAAGGATTTTTGTGGGGATAAAAAACAGTTTTAAAGGTATATGGTAAAAAAAAAAAAAAATGCCCTGGAGCTTGATGTTCTTAATAAATCCTGACTTCCCAAGAAATGTTTCTTTTCTAGGTTGACAAAAGGAATGGGGAACTGGCAAGTCATGCAGAAGGGTCTTGGTTTTCATAGATACGGTTAATTGGATGAAAGAAAGTTGAATGCCATCTCTCTTTATCTATGTGTGACTTTTTCCTAAATTATGTATTAAAAATGCTTAGAGCTATAGAAACCAATCACTTTATAATTTGGAGTGATTTTATGTATAGCATAAACCTTGTTTTAGCATAATTAGTACCATTTTCCCCGGCAAGTACAAGTTTTTGAATAGTGATGTCAGGTTAAGTAAAGAAACTCCATTGCATTTTAAAGGCAGTATGCAGCCAACTGGCTTAAAAATATAAATAGCATTTAGGAAGCAAATAGTTTTTTAAAAGTAAAAGCAAAGCATTTGGGATACCTTTGGGTTATTGCATTGGCATTATTTTGTTAAAATTAAAAAAACAACTCAGTGGTTTAGAGAAACTTATGTACCAAAATTTTAGTTTCTGCAGATGCTAGTAAAGTAAGCATTTTGTTTTTTAACATACCATTTGGACAGCCAAGTTAGTAGACAAAACGTCTTAACAGTTTATGGCCACACAAGTTACCCATTAGGATTTTGAATATTAATTTCAGCAGGTAGTTTCTCCTGTGTTCAGATACATTGCAGTGGGGCTGTGGTTTTTAAAAGCAAAAATTTCTTGTGAACCATCACTTGGTATTTGATCTTAAACAACTGATTATTAGAAAAATACATCATCAACTCCATGCCATTTCCCAAAATAATAGTCTAAGAAAACTTGAAAGTGTAAGGTTTAACCTTTAATTTATTTCACTTAAACACATCGTTTTATATTGTTTTTGCGACATTTTCTAGCTAGTGGGCTGTTCTTCCAGACTTTTGTACCACTTTTTATTCATTTGTATGCATTTATGTCCCATAAATTATTTTAGCAAGAAAATACTGATAAAACTCAGGATATTGACATTTTTGTTAAGACTAAAAAGTGGCAGTCACTGAAGATGGAAATCTCTAGGGTCTGGCTTATATAAGTGTTGGTAGTTTTGATTGTCCTTGTTGACTTTTTTTTTTTTTTTTTTAAAGAACAATTCTAGCTCAAATTTGTGTTTTTCTCTTTTTTTGGTTTTTGCTTTTGGGTGACCTAGGCTGGTGACAAGAGACTGAGTCACATCAGATTAAAAAGTTACCAGGTATCTTATTTGAACATGGTCATTTTGGGCCACATTGTTGTTTCCTACTAGGACCTGGGACAGTGTAACCAGGATGTAACTCAAGTTGCACCCTTGGGTTGGTGGAAGAGTGCTGTCTGTGCCCTTCTGGGCGGAAGAAGACATCACAGTGCCCTGCAACTCAGCAAAGCCATTATTAAAGGCCAAGAGTCCCTTCTGCATGTGACAAGAGCCCTGTATTGTTCCATGAGAGTGACTGTCCCAGGACGGTTAACTCCCTATAGATCCAGGAGACAGGATAGGGCTTCCTGTTAGGGTCCAACATTGGTTTACTGTGGTTGGAGTACGGATCTACTTGTAGGTTGATAGATGTTTGAAACAACTAACTAGGAGATACCCACAGAATCCTACTGAATCTTTAATAGCACCTCACTGGAGATGCAGTTAGGTCACTTGAATCTTTAAGCACCTATAAGAGGTGCTACAGACATTTTAAATCTCTTATTTACTAAACAATATCTTTCAGAAATGGTTGTCCCCATGGAATTTATTGTTACCAATTATGTGAATTGACTTAACTCTCTTGGAAAAGAAGCTTTAGGGAAATCATCAGGTATGTACTCAATTATTTCAAATAAGAAAATAAGATTGTACCTTTTGGAAAAATTCAGGCTTTCCTTTTACCTATGCAAATCAAAACTAGCACCAGCAGTCATGCATAGAACAGAAATGTTAACCGTTGTCTTGACTATCTCACTGAAGTGTTTGGGAATGAAAGTTTTTAGTTTGATAGATTTAACAGTATAAAATGGAGGGAAACCAAGTATGGGGAATGGGTAAGTTTGGGAATTGTATATGACTTCTGTAACTTTTGTCCTGTAGGTTACATATGAACCATTAGGATATGATCTGCCTTTGCTGGCAGGTCTAGTGATTTAGGAATTAGGCTTTAGTATAAATTTCTAGCTGCATGTGAGTCTTCCGGGATGGGTGTTTTCTGACAGGTCTTGGCTGCAGGTGGTGCGATCCAACAGTTCTTCCTGCTGTCTGGCCCCTTTTAGTTACTGGGATGTGAGCTCAGTTACTTTGGACATTCTTACCAAGAAGTAGTAAGATTTTAATAAAATATGACCAGATTTTTGAAATTCAGGTCACGAGTGTGAAATTCTCAAATTTACATAAGTAGAAGTATGTACAATTTAATGTTTGGTGTTACAACAAAGGAAATCGTAGCAGCTTTTGATGTTTCTTGATCCCCCTTAGAGGGCTTGAAGCTTTGTACCTGAACAACCCAGTTAAAACACTCAAGAGTGTTTTTGATGCCTTAGAAATAGGAAAAAATTTTTTGTTTGACAAAAGCTAGGAAGGAAGAAAGTCCGTCCTATAGCTGTTAGATCTGCCTCTCAGGAAGAAGTACCTAACTTGTTCTTTTTGTTCCTGGCTTTCCTCAGTTTGTGAGATTACTCTATTTTTTTAAATATAATTTTATTTCTTTCAGTGAATTTGAAATAAAAATAACTTTGGAATAATGACTGTATTTCATTGTGGGTTTCTTTATGTTAGATACCAAGAATGTAGTGCAAATGTTGACCAGCTCTGAGGAGCAGGCAGATGCCCTGCTGCCTTTCTGTTCCCAGCCCAGGGCGGGGGGTGAGGTGGGCATGGGGGCAGGCAGAGGCACTGTTGTCCCAAGTCTAGACTTCCCTTAATGATAGGAACCTAGTTTGCTCTGAATTTAGAATGCCTTTCAGTAATATTCTTTGTCCCCTAGTCTAGTGTAGAAATGTATACCAGAATAGAGGAAGCAATAACTCGCATCCTGCTTAGACAGCTGACGTCTCAGAGTGTGGTCTCCACCTACAGAGTGGTAGGAAATAAGTTCTGAGGCTTTGAGGTTGACGGAATGTCAAAGTAAAGCCTTTCCCCTAACGGTACAGTTTATAGTATGTGCGTCGTGCGTCGTCTTCGTTTACACAATGCCATAGGGTGTCTGTCGAAATGAATTCATACATAAGAGTCCGAGAAGCTGATTTGAGTGTTTCAAGGGAAAATGCCATAGATACTTGTCTTCTGTGATCCTTCAGTGACTTTCGTGTCTTGGGAAATAGATTTCTATCTATTGCATCTTGGTGAAAATTGTAGTACGGTAATTATTTCTGTGGGTAATACGTCCCATTTCATTTTTATGAATTAGTTGTAATTTAAAATCCAGGGAACTTTATATCGACGTGATTGTGAGGGTGCTGGCTCTCTTTCAGTAAAAGCACTTTAGACCTACTGCTCTTTGGCTGCCTGTGAGTATCTGAAGAGTTCATATGCGTTTTACACGTACTCAGAGGAGAGCAGCAACCCTGAATATCCTTTGACTGCAACATCCCACTCCTCCCAGAGCTGTAGACCTGAAGGTTGTGCAGGGGTGTCCAGAGAACCGGGCGCGAGGCTGGCACACGTCACACTTTTCTGCAGCCCAGTTACCCGAGTCTTGTTTGCTCTGAAGCAGCTGTTGGAGCCAGGTGCCTTTGTACATCACCACCGTTCAGTTCTGCCTCCTAAATGAATCCTGTGACATTTGCTTCACCTCCCCTTCCCCACCTTGTGCAGAGCCATCACCCTCTTTTGCCTGGCTTCTGTCTTCCTGGACCGTTGCACGCTCTCCAGAACCTTCATGGTTCTCCGGTGCACTCCGTGCGAGACCCAGTCTCCGCGGGATGTGGCTCTGCTCGTGCTGCCTTCATTCCCCTCCACCCTCCTGCATCACTTTGCTTTGGCTGCAGGGCTCTTCTCAGCACTTTTTAGCCCAGGGCCGGCTGCCTTAGGACAGCTCCTTACGTCTGGAATGCTTTATCTCCTCTTGCTTTTTCACTTCCCTCCCTTCCCGTCAGCCCCCCTGGCTTTCTAGATAAGGTCAATCCTGTTACTTTCCTTCTTGGCACGTTCTAACGTTTGAGATGATCTATTTGTGCGTGTTTAAGGGGAAGCCTCTCTCAGGAGACTGGGCTCTGAGAGCAGGCGTCATGTCTTTATGCCACGTTGGTACATAGCAGATGCTCATTTCTTGAACGAATACCTAGATCTTTCCTGGTTTCGGAAGAGCTTTCGGCACTGTATGGCTTTCTGGAAGGGTCTCTAATATATTTCTGAAGCTGTACAAATTTCTGCAGAATTTGGAGACTTAGGAATTGGACCATTCTCTAGAGCATGGGGCACAGTAGGTGGCTACTGTGGTTCCCTGAGACCTGTACCTGCAAAGAATGCCTTTGACTCGCCTACCTGGGCCCAAGCAGCCAGTTCTGTCCCCAGTGTCCTTCTCGGACAAACAGCATTTAGTTCCTGAGATTTCTCCCTGTTCTTTCCTGTCGACCTGATAATCAGAGCAAACATTTATGTGAAATGGGCAGTCTTGGTATAAAACGTCTAAAGGAGAGGAAGGAGAAAGATGTGTGTGTTTTTTAGTTAACACAGCTAAACTAAACTGTCTACTTAGAGTTCCAACCTAACTTTTATAACTTTAACTGTTTTTATCCTGGGGGTGGGGGAACCTGAAACCCTGCGCACTAGAGCATGGCTCGCAGATACAGCTGGGGGAGAGAAGGATTTGGCAAACTCAGACTCCTGACCCGCAGGCGATCATTACTCAAACTGCTTAATACCACAGATAACTTAGGGAATATATCTGCGCACCAGGAGGACACCTTAAAAGATGGTATGTAAATCTAAGAGGTAAGAAAAAGACAAATGGTGATTTGAAACTAATGCTGCTTTAATGTGGCCACATCACGAGCACTTCTGTGTTACTGCCATAGGAAGAAATCAGTTTACTCAACTCTTCACTGACTTCAGCGGTCTCTGGCTTGGGCTACAGAGGTTCCCCACCCTATTAAGGTTTCATCTCTGACGTCCGTCCTTCTCACCTGCCCTTCACCTTGGCTCGGATGGAGAGAACCCTAGAATGGTGTGCAGAATTCTCGAAGCCCGCTGCAGGGGTGGGGGCGGTTCTGTGGGACCGTGGGAGAGGTGGGCAGGCAGAGGAAGGCCAGGTGTTCTGCCACTGGCAGGGACTGGGCCCAGGTGGCCCTGGATGGCTCCACAGCCTCAGAGTGGAGTTCAGCCAGTGGGCTTCCACTTAGGGGAGACAAATGGACTCGGCCGACGTGGAAGGAACCAGAAAGCTCACCTTTGCCATGGTGCTGCCTTAGGCGGCAGTGTCTCTCAAACAAACAGATGCTGGCTTTGCTAGCCTGTCCCGCATGAGAAGGAAATCACAGACAAGGAATCTGCGAGTCTCATGTTGTCGATAACTGTACCTTAAGGGCTGCGTAATTCTGCCCCCCTTCGGAAATCCAGCTTTGAGGCAGTAACCGTACCAAAAAGGCTTCCTGCTCTACAGCCCTCTTCACGTGGGCAGAGGCCCAGCCCCACCTATGCCCAGACTCCCGGGTCTCTGCAGGGCCAGTTTCCAGGTCTAACCCTGCAGTGCTCACCTGCGAAGGGACAAATGGAGAGGGAGCCGGGCACAAAGGTCCATTTTAGGAAATCTTTTATTGCAAATTCCATTCCGTGTACTGATTTTGAGAGAAAACACGAGAAAGGCATCTTTCCTGAGCAGCATACAAGTGACGGCAAGATACACATTTAGTTGCTAGTGAAGAACAGGATTTTTCAAAATAACGGGATAATTGAAAATTAGCATTTTAAAAGCCGCTGTCTAAGAACAGATTAAGGGTGTGATCCCACAGAAGGTTAATAAAAAAGTTTCTCCCTGGGAAACAGCATATTTGGTGTGATCAAAGCCGAGGCCGCATGTCTGAGCACCGCTGGGGGCCAACCGCCAGGCCGCCGTCCATGAGGTGAGCTTGCCCGGGGCTCTACTTTGGGCCAGAGAAGGGAGCAAAGGCCTTGTCACGGCCTGCCATGCATTCTTCAACCTCTTCCACTGTGCGGGGCACACAGGTCAGCAGCTCCATGCCACTGTCCGTCACCACGACGTCCTCCTCGATCCGGACCTGGTCAGAACGACACGCTCGTTATTTCTGAGCTGGCCTCACACGCTAAGTTTGAGGGTTGGGCCCGACGGCTCCAGGCTGACCCCCGCCGAGAGGGAAGAGCCCTTTCTGAGGAGTGGTCAGTACTGCCGGGGGCGGGGGGCTGGCCTCAAGGCCTCTGTGGGCAGCTGCTGGGAAGAAGGCGCCTCCCACAGGGGCCTGCTCGTGCCACCTGCCCACCCTGGCCTTGCCCCTTGCCCGGTGGCTGGGAGCCCCTGGAGTGGGCAGGGGTTTTGTAGGAATCTGAGTTGCTTGTGTTGAGGGCTGAGGCTCCTGTTAGGTGACAGACCATGAGAAAGGATAAGCCAGGTCCCTCTCCAGTGAGGACGTCAAGACTGTGCCTCCTGTCCTGGAGGACAAAGAGGTGACACGCAGCAAGGAGCAAGGGAGCAAGGACGCGGGGCCCACCAGCACTCACCCCGCCAAAACCACGGAAGCGTCGCAGGACCTCGCGGTTAAAGAAGCAGGCGCGGGCTGGGTCAGCCAGGGCCTCGTCCAGGAGGTGGTCAATGAAGTAGATGCCGGGCTCCACAGTGAGCACCATGCCCGGCTCCAGGTGCCGAGCGGTGCGCAGGTGCCGCAGGCCGGGCTCGTCCACCCGGTCCACGCCCTGGGGGAGAGGACAGTGAGGGGGATCCAGGAGGGCGCAGCCCCAGCCCAGGGCCACCGCATCGGTGGGAGGACGATGGAAACAGGTGAGCGTGCGGGGCACCCGCCCTGCCCGTGCAGGCGTCCACACGTGGGGCCCGGCTCGGCCCCACGGGTCCCCCTGGAGCTGCAGGAGGCTCTGTGACCATGGGGGTCTCCAGCCCAGACTCAGCCTTGCTGTGTTGTCCACGGCACTCCAGATAAAACCCTCCGCTCTCTGCACGCTCCCCTAGATTTCTCACATCCCTGCCCCTGTTTCTCCTCAGAACCGTGCCCCGTGGACACCCGTGCGCACACACCCAGGTCACGCTGCCCCTGCTGGCCCATGGGGCTGGCTGGGGGTCCGGCTGCCTCAACCAGGCCCTCTCCCCACGAGAGGAACAGTAGAAGCCAAACTTGTGCAGCTTTTAAGAAGGCCTGCGGGGCCTCCCAGGCTGCGCGCTTTCTTCTAGGCAGCTCAGGTGGAAACCAGCCCCAGAAGTGCTGGACCTGGGTCCCCCTACAAGCCAAGTCCTACGTTTTCCACGTGGCCTTCCAGGAGGAGGGACAGGTGCTGTCGGCAGGGCGGGCCGTCAGTACGAGCCCTGGCTCGTGTGTGCACAAACACACGCTCACCCCGTGTGCATGGCCTGGGGGTGCGGGCCCCAAGAAGCGCACGTGGGCAGCTCCACACCATGCCCGTGTGCTGGGCCCCCACTGACCCATGGGGACCGGCTCTCAGCCCTGCAGGGGCACCGCCCCCCCCCACCAACACTCACATGGGCGTGGCCACCGGGGCCATGAGGGCAGGTGGTACCTAGGACACTTGCAGAAATCTCCCTGCCTTCCCCAGGTCCCAGAGGCACCCATCCATCCCTTGGCCAAGGCCTGTGAGTGAGTGGGGCAGCAGGCAAGCTTTCTGGTCGGGCTCTGAGCTTGCCCTGCCCCGCTCGCAGCTCTCCCCTGGAAGCCCAGCTGCTGGAGATGGAGCTGTCATTTCTGACTGTTTGGGGGCCAAGAACATCAGACTTCAATTAGTGGTTCATGTAAGGTAACCAGAAACGGGCTGGCTCAGCCTCCATCCACGGCTGGGCACAGCAGGGAAGGCTGTGAGCGTGGTTCCATGAGGGCGGGGACAGCGGGGCGTGTAGAAACTGGTACGCGCAGCCGCCCTGACCTGGTGTGAGTCAGGCTGGGACGGAGGTGATGAGGGGACACTAAGGCCCTGTGACCCCTGATGGGTCATGCTCTGGGCCCAGAAGCCTGTCTGGTGTGGTACCTGACCCCAAAACACTACTATGTGCCTGGAGGAGCTAGGCAGGAAGGCAGGGGACATAGAAGGGCACAGTCTGGGATGACAGTCCCTGTGCTCAGGTGGGAGGTGCTGGTGGGGCGGGGCGGGGCCCTGTCTCCTGCCATCTGAAGCCCCGTGCCTGCCCCTGGGCAGCCCCTCCTGTCCCTTCCCTTCATGCTGCCCCCCAGGTGCCGTCACCTCCTCTCTACCACAAGGTTGTCAAAGCCAGGGGCCTGGCGGAGGCAGAGACTGACAAAGTCCCCCTGACCTCCTTGGTCACCGTGGGCTCCCTGCTGCCCCAGAGCTGTGTACCGAGGGTGGAGGGTCTGCTCCAACTTGTACAGACAGCCTTCCCTCCGGAAGATTTCAGGACCACGACTCAGACTGGGGGTGAGGGGAGCATGGAAGGGATCCCGTGGGGCATAGGAGAATGTGTGTGCCCCAGCCCACTGACCATGACCCCCCACCCCCCTTCAGAGCGCTAGCTCTCGGGAGTCTGCCCTATGGGGTCCACCAGTAACGGCCAGATCAGGGCTGGGAGAAGGATGGAGGCCGAGCTGAGTGGGGAGAAGACCCCTAAAAGGGAAGCAGCTGAGCGCCCAGCCCCTCGGGCCCGGGGACTTCAGCCTTGTTGGGGCTCAGGGGCCCCTGCCCATGCTGGGTCCACGCTGGCTTCTGCCTGGGCTCAGGGCTCAACGGGGCCTCAACTTTACTGGGCTCCTGGCAGAAGAGACCCAGATGTGTCTATAGGCCTGAAATAAAACAAATGACTTTTATAGGAAAAGCCATATTTTTTCCACAATGTTTATCTGTCAGAAGAATAGACTCCGAGCACAAAGGACTGCTTACTGGAAAAGATGAAAACAGTTTGCTGCCAATTTTCTCTGGTGGAAAAAAAGTGCTTTGGAGACTAATGAATAACGAACCTCAGTTAACAATGTCTGGAAGGCCCAGCTCTTGGCTCCCTACGCACAATGTGATGGATAGAAATTAGGAAATTAAAACCGATTTTGTTTCTCCAAATTTAACTGTTTACACTTGAGGAAAAAATAATTGAATAATAAT
The DNA here is from genome assembly GCF_949774975.1 of Lagenorhynchus albirostris. Lineage (NCBI taxonomy): Eukaryota > Metazoa > Chordata > Mammalia > Artiodactyla > Delphinidae > Lagenorhynchus > Lagenorhynchus albirostris. The sequence goes on along the minus strand of NC_083113.1, from coordinate 18,630,697 downwards.
GCTTCTCTTGAGCAATTCCGCCCCCCCCAACCCCCAAATATCGTTCTTAGAGCTTTCAAAATACCCTGCAGCTAAGAGGCCAAGCCCAGTCTTGGCTAACTGGCTGGTGGGCCCCAGGGCGTGCACCGATTGCATAACCCGCCCCCTGCACTGCGGGCACCAGGCCAGACGGCAGGGCTGGGCTCACCCACACCCACCGGCCCGGCCCGGGAGGCTGCAGCCACCTGCCCCGCAAGGCTGCGGCAGGGCCTCCCAAAGCCACAAGCACCGTCTGGGTGGTCCTTTCAAGGGTCGGTCGGTAGGAGGGGGAGGGGAAAGCCTGGCCTGGAGACGCCCACACAAGCCTTCCTCCCCTGCCAAGGGTACGTCCTAGAGACAAGGAGGCCAGCAGAGCGTGCTGGCCCAGGGGCCTGGGGCCCCGGCAGAGGTTGCACCAAGGAGGAAGCAGGAGTAGGACCTGTGAGGGGCGCTGGGCTCAGCTAGTCCCAGGAGGGACCAGGGCCAGCCACCAGCTGGCGGAGCCTCATCACCCCGTCTGAATGAAGCCAGAGGCACGAGGACATGACGGGTGCAGTGCCAGCCCCTTCACTAAGACCCAGCTTTGCAGCTCCTGCTGCCCTGTGGGGACCCCGTGCACTGCACACTGACACTCTACCACCTTTCAGGACAGGCGCTGCCCCCAGCGCACAGCCCGGGGCTCTGTGCAGAGCACGCCCATCCCACACCAGGTCCTGTGGAGGCAGCCACGGTGGGGAGGCGTTGGGCACGGAGGGCATCAGGGCAGCGACCTGGGCCAGGACCAACCAATGGGTGAAGGGGGAGGAGGGGCAGCAGGCCTCACCGGGACCCCATTCCTCCTCACCCCCGCCGTCTCCCAGAGCCCCAGCCCAGCCCAGGGAGGGCCAAGCCCAGCTACGGCTCACAGGCAGGCCACTGGGGCTGATGCGCCCACACTGACCTCGGGGTAGCCTCCCACGTCATGCACGTCGATGCCCATGAAGTGGCCGAGTCCATGAGGCATGAACACGGCTCCCAGGTGGGCCTGGACCATGGCGTCCACGCTGCCGGTCAGGATGCCGATGCGGGTCAGCTCCTCCAGATGGATGCGGTCGGCCAGGCGGTGCATGTCGGGCCACCAGACGCCTGTGGCTCAGAAGGAGGTTGCAATGAGCTGCGGAGTCTGGCAGCCTGGCCAGGGCTTCCCCGGGCAAGGTTTCGGGGGACACACGATGCCCTCGCACTGGCTGAGGCCATAAGGGCCTGAGGTGAGGGGCAAGAGTGACGTGTCCCGGGCAGCCCTTCATGCAGGGCTTTCCCAGCACAGCTCTGGACTTGAGACCCTTCCTTTCTCTCCACTGTGCCCTCAGGGGCAGGCTCCTGTCACCCACGGTCGCCACAGGGGCCCAGCCCAGGTCGTGTCTGCTCCTGGGGCCAGGGGAGCCCAGTAAGGTCCTTGGCGTCAGGAGGAGAAAAGCATTATGTCCCCAACAGCGGACGTGGGGCGGCCTCAGTGAGCCCCAGACTGAGGCTCAGGTCCAACGTTGCTCCAGCACCTCAGGCTGGGGGTGGGGGGCGTCCCTGCACACCCCCGCATGGGGCTGAATCATCCCTGGAGCCTCTGTGGGGAGCAAAGGTTTCTGGGGTGAAACTGCAGCTGGCACTACCTCACGGGCAAACTGGCAGGGGTCTGTGGCCCTGTCTGCTACAAGCGCTAGGGGACCACCTCCGTGGCAGCCCAGATGTCCAAGCCCCAGGCTGCTAATCAAACTCGTCTTGGCCCCATCCTTCTGGGGCAAAGGTCACCATGCAGAGTACCCCCAGTAACCAACTTTCAAGGAGGGCAGGCTGTGCAGAGCTCAGGGGCTCAGCCCTGCCTGGCGCCCAGGGAGGCCCTTAGGGGCTGGAGCCTAGGGCCCTCAGGGAGCCGCCTCCAGGAGCCTCGGCCGTCACTGGGGCACGGCCGCCTTGGCCACTGGGCTCCATGGAGTCGCCACCTTCAGCCTCACTCGAGGGCGCTGGGCGCTCAGCCTGAGCGCCAGACAAGGCCTTAGGCTGGCAACCCCCCAGCCCCATCCTACGAGGGTGGAGTTGGGGGCAGGCCATGCGTCGGCGAGGCTAGCAGCCCCAGGACACTCAGGGCCAGGTGGACAGGGTGGGACCGGCACCCAGAGAGGGTGGCCGGTGCCGGTCCCTGCGGCCCCCTCCATGTGGGGAGTAACCCTGGCTCCCAAGGGGCCTCCCAGCCATGCCCTGATGATCACGGGAGCACTGGGACCCCACACCCTGAGAGGCCTTGTTGGACCCTGTGCTGGTGAGGGTTAGGCCACCAGGGTCTGAACCTCTGGCTGGCAGAGGGCAGAGGATGGGCCCAAGGGGTACAAGGAGATAAGAGCCCATCCTGGGACACACCCCCTCCCCTCTCACATGCTCTTGCTGGGCACCAGTCCCCCATGTGGGGGCCCCCTTTCCTGCCAGGGACCGTGGGCCCACGGCTGGGGTCTTGGGCTGGCTGGAGGCCCAGGGCTGATCCAACATCTCGGATCCCCAGGCTCCGGGCTCTGAGCAGGTGGTGCTGTGGCCTGGCCGGTTCACAGGAGAGTGGCCCGCCCCCGGCCCAAGCTGCAGGGAGGCCAAGGGTGTCCCCAAGGCTGAGCCTCCTTGGAATCCAGCTCCTGAGTCCAGCCCCGTTCTACCTGCCCGGGCCCACCACATGGGGGTGGCATCCTGGGGTAAGGAGTGTGGCTATAACCACGTCAGCGTGCACCCCTGAGGGTGGAGCCGGCATGGGGGGCTTTTCTCTGATGGTCTGGCATCCTGAAATGGGTAACTGGGTACCCTGGGTAACTGGGTCCCACCTTGGCCGCTCACCTGCCGTGTGACCTGGCCAAGCCTTCACCTCTGTGAGCCTCAGACGCCTCCTCTGTCAAACAGGGCCACAACGCTGGCCCCAGAAAGCCGGCTGTAGAGGCTCTGGCACCTACTGGGGGACCAGCTCACTAATCCCCCCAACTGTCATTGGCCACCTGTGGCCAGCCAGACCCCGGCTTGGACACGTGACAGTTCGCTGCGTTCCTGGGGCGCAAGCCAAGCCTGCCCCAGTCGCGGCCGCCGCTCTTCTTCTAAGACCGACCCACCCACCTCGACCTCCTCGGGTCAGGCCACCTGTGTTCCAGAAGCACACTGAGGTCTCTGCACGTCAGACCCTTTCCAGACCTGGCTGGCCTGTGACTCCTCATCCTCGAGGTCTCAGCGGGAACGTCAGCCCCTCCTGGGGTGACACCCTCCACCCCACCCCCGCCGTCGTCCTCTCTCTGCTGTCCTGGCTACTCCTCTCATCTCCGTGCATCTTGTTCCTGTCCAGCAGGTGTGCTTCCTTGCTTCTAGGGTCTCTCCACCAGAAAGGTGGCTGCCTCCCCCGGGCACACCGGAGCCTGGCGGAGCGGGTGCCGGTTGAGGGCTGAGCGCGTAGCACACTCTTCTCTAAGGTCTGCTCCCGCCTGGGGCTCTGGGCCTCAAGAGCCCCCAAACAGCCCGGTGAACTCGGCTCCTGTCACTCAGCCTGGCCCCTGGGACTGAGGAAGGGCCGATGCCCCAACCCCCGGGCAGCTCCATCTCTCTTGGGCAGGGCCTTTTCCGGTGGCCAAGAGAGAGGCCCGGGAAGCAGTCTGACTTCAAACCTGGCTAACTTCCACGGCGGGGCTGCGGTCTCGGCCCAGCCGCAGCAGAGGGTGGGAACCAGGTATAAATCAAGCTCCGTGCTGGCAGCTCGGCTCTCCTCCTGTCCTCGTGGCCCCTTGTGGGGGCCGGACGTGCAGGCCCCAGCGGTCCCCACGGCGCCTCTAGTCTTCCTTGCCTGCGTGCCCTTGGGGAAGGCCTTGCACACAGCTCTCTTGGCCGGGAGTGGGAGTTTCTGCCTGCGTGTGGTTAGGGTTGTGACAGTGATTAAACCTCCAGCAACTTGGCCCCAGCGTCTGGCCCGGATGGTGGTTACGACACCCACGGCCAGGGCAGGGGCCCCTGAAGTGTGTGGAGGTTACTGTCCTAGGGCTAGGCTGGAGGGGTGGGCACAGGCCAGAGGGCCTCCCTGCCCACCTAACGCCCCGACGCCCGGGTTCCTCAGCCTCTGCAGCCCGCAGGCACCTCTGAGCCCACACGCCCGGCCAGGGGCATCGGCAGTCCCCCAAGCCTGCTCCTACTGGGGATGCCACGCCGGGGATCACGCTGCAGAGACTGGGCACCATCTGCCCCGCCCACCCTCCCACCTCCAGCAAGCACCAAGTCTCGTCCCGTCTTCCCGAAACGTCTCCTGAACCCGGTGCCTCTGTGGGCCCCCACCTCTCCTGGACCCCTGCCTGGTTCCTCCCCAGTCCTCGCAATGCCTCACCCCCGCTGCATCCTGCACAAGGCCGGGACACCAGGACAGTTGGAACATGGAACAGACCATGCCAGTCCCCCCCCCGCGCCAAGGACAGAGCCCCGAGCTCCTCGGCCCGGCTTCCCGCTCCAGCCCCATCCCTCACCCACTCCTGAGTGCTGGTGCCCCCGTGCCTTCCACCTGCTGTTCCCTCAGCTGGGACCACCCCCCTCCAGGGCCCTCGCCTTCCCAGTCTCACTCCCATTCCTCCTATGGGCCTTTGTGTTGAGGCTTTCTCCAGGAAGCCCTCTCTGACTGCCCCTTCCCGTGCTGCCAGAGCTAAGCACACGGGCACAGCCATGGCAGGTCGTGGCCTCTGAACCCTGAGAAGGCGGGGCCTATGCGCTGCTCCGAGGCTGGTAACCGTTTGGCCTGACTGGGAGCCCCTGCCTCCCTCGTGGCTCTCTTGCAGCCAGTGCTGTGACCTCATGGGCCCAGGATTCAGGTGTGCCCCCGACCCCGCTCCTCTGTGCACTCAGACCCCAGGATGGCAGGGCAGCACCTGGGTTTGTGCCGCGTCACCTGCCGGCTGAGAGGCTCAGAGGAAGCAGAGTCCCAGTGCCCAGGCCCCACTACGTATCCAGAGCAGCCCCTGGTCCCTGGCTGGTCTCCTGTGCCCACCTGGCCTCCCTCAGACCACACCTTCCCCTGCTGGGCCGGGAGCCTGCTGGGCCTGCTGCCTGGGCAAGGAGCCTCGCAGCATCCGTCACAGGCTGGAGGCCTCCTGCCCAGAGCGTGACAGCCCTGGGGGCCCTGAGGCCCTGAGCCGAGCTGGGAAGGCAGCAGAGGGCCCCGGGAGCTACATCCTCACAGCCCCATCCAGACAAAGAGCTCACTTCATTTGAAGACAATGGCCCTCGGGGGATGCTAGCGCGCCAGGCCCTGGGGGTGCAGGAGGGCAGGCTCAGGGCCAGGGTCCCAGGGCAGGCCCCACGGGCTGCAGGGAACCGTCTGGCAGGCCGCACTGGCGCAGGGCTGAGGGCTTCCAGTCCACCCCACCACACAGCCCGCCTGCTGCCAGGACCTCTGGGGACCCGCTCGCCCTGCAGGAGGACGGGGGCAGCACGTGCCCAGGCTGCAGGCGCCTCGATGCCGAGTTAAGCGTGGCTGCCTCACGTGGTCTCCGCGTGGTCCCTCCCCGCCCGCCCTGGCGGAGAAGCCAGCGAGGGCGGGGACTCACCCACTGCCCTTCGGCCAGCAAGGGAGCCTCTCAGGCCAGAGTGGGGACACAGGGCCCTCACCAAACACAGCCCTCCCTGTCCTGGCTTCTGCCAGAGGGCGCTCACGATCTGGATGGCGCGGTCTCCCAGCACCTCTGTCTGCCAGAGCCCTGCGTTCCGCACCATGTCTAAGGCGAGGCCTGCGGGGAGTCCTGCTGCTGCAGCCCCTGCCCGCCCCCCACAGGGAGTGAGGCAGAGCAGACCCCGGGAGTCTGCAGAACTGCCCCGCCCTGCACCTGCGGCCAGCTCAGACACTGGCTCTGGCCCCAGGCTTCCCCACAGTGCCTCCTCCCCTCATGCAGGCCGGGGCGGAGGCGGGGGTGGTCCCATCGGCAAGCTCCTGGGTGTCCGCGGAGACGGGGTTGGGGGGGCGGACACGGAAGCCTTGGAGAGCTTCGACTGCACCCGGCCAGAAGCCGGCACGTGGCCGCCGCACCCCTGCCGCGGGGCAGATGAGGGTGGCGTTGTGGCCTGCCCCTGCCACCTCGAGCGGCCCCGAGTGAGCCCCGCCCTCCTTCCCTGGCTGTCTCTGAGTGGCAGTGAGGGACGCTCCCCCTCTGACCCCAGGCCTGCTTTCCTCAATCCCGGGGCAGTAGGCCAGGATCTGGTATGCTCCGAGCACGGGTCCCTGCCTCCCCTCTGGGCATCTTGCTGTGACCCCGGCCGCCTTTATTTACTCTTCCCTGGAAGGCTCAGGAAGCAGTCACGCAGTCTCAGCGGGTGTTTGTCTTGGCCCAGGAGCCAAACCCACAAACCAGGGGCATTTCCGCTAGGATAGGGCACAGGGCTGACCTGGCCACGGCCTCTGAGCTGCCCGTGGGGAGGCGACCTGCCCCGACGTAAGAGCAGCTCTGTGGGCAGGACCCCCATCCCGCCCGGCCTGTACCGCATGTGGCCCCTGGGGAACTGTGTGTCACAACCCTGAAGCACGGGGTGTGGGCTGGGGGAGCTCTGCAGGGGCTCTGCTTCAACCCCCCGACAAGGGAACTTCGAAGCCCCACTGTGCGCCGGGGGAGGCCTGCCTCCGTCTGCAGGGACCAGCTCAGCTGAGCCCAGCCTGGCCGGGCCTGAAGCCTTATAACTAACTGCCCCTGAAGTGACATGGCCAGGAAGCCCCACGGGACCTCGGTGCCAGGACCACGCACCAGGCCCTTTTAGTGCAATGTGTGGCCCCGGGGACCTGCCTGTGGGCCCGGCCACCTTCTGGGCAGAGTTGGCATTGCTTGGTTGGCCGACTGAGCTGGCCGGGTCCTGCCCAGGCCGCAGCAGGTTTTCCTGTGGGTCGGTGGGGTCAGCCAGGCCTTGGCCGCCACCCGTCTCAGCACAGGGACAGGGCTAAGCAGTGCTAGGGACATGAAGCCCGGAGCTCCAAGGTGAGCGAAGAGCCCCAGCGGAGACACTGTCCCTCCAAATCCCTACCTGCCCGACATCCCGCCAACCTTCCCCCCCCACCATCGCCATATGCCTTGGCCTCACTCTGCCCGCCCCTCTGTCTCCAGCGTGGAGTGCGGCAGGAGCCCTCCATCCTGCCGTACCGCGGCCCGGCGCCAGGCGCGGGTCCACGCAGGCCCACGCCACGCTCCCAGAGGGACCCGCCATGGGGCGTGGGTGCACAGGGGTCACGGGGCTCACCCAGAGGAGTGTCCACCTCGGGGGCCAGGCACCTCCACCCACTCTCACTGGCCCAAACCTCTTGCTACATCTGGAACGCTTATCACTTAAACGACCGATGTTCAAAGCTGGGCAGAACCGTCTATTCCTTCTCTCCCTGGGGTAAAGCGAGGGTGTCAAGGGAGGAGGAGGAGATGTCCCTTGCTCGGGATGACTGCCCCACACAGGCCGGGTTTTACAGGTCACAGGTCACAGGTCACACATTCTGAGGTTTAAAGGTCAAGAAGTATAAAAAGGCTCCTGGTGAACACTCTCCCTTCTCCCCACGCCCCGCCCTGTCTGTCTGGTTCCCTTCCTGCACCTCTTCTGTGGATTTCCAAGCACATGTGGATCCACGTTCTCGCCGTCCTGTTTTTCACAGAAGGGGGTCCCCTGGCCACCCCGTCCTGCACTTCTGTGTCTTCGTGCAACGGTTCGTCCTGGAGGCGTCCGTACTAATTCCTACCTAGAGGGAGCTGCTTTTTTTTTTTTTTTGGCGGTACGCGGGCCTCTCACTGTTGTGGCCTCTCCCGTTGCAGAGCACAGGCTCCGGACGCGCAGCCTCAGCGGCCATGGCTCACGGGCCCAGCCGCTCCGCGGCATGTGGGATCTTCCCGGACCAGGGCACGAACCCGCGTCCCCTGCATCGGCAGGCGGACTCTCAACCACTTGCGCCACCAGGGAAGCCCGCTGCTGCTTTTTAAACACAGTTATAGCACAAGATGCTGTTTTCTTTCCCAGCTGCTAAACCAGGCAAGTCTCGTCGACACTGTCGCCCGGCAGGAGCTTAGCTTTGAGGTTTCCTTCCTTGTCTCCTTTCTGGGGTGTATGTGAGTTCCTCATCCTTGGACTCATCTGGTCACCAAGCTCTGTTCCCCCTGGACACAGGGTGCAGGCCCATCACCCCTCCGGGGCTCCCTGGCTTCTGGTGGGCCCCAGTGCTGCATGGGGGCATCCACAAAGCCCTGCTGACAATTTGCCTCCCCTGAAGGGGGCAGCTGCAGAGGACCCCTCACGATCGGCACCTGGCCCGCAATAACTGGCCACGGGGCCGTAGAGGCCAAGAACCGAGCCATCAGATTCTGGGCCCGAAAGGGGCCACACACTGGGGCCTTACAGTCTGGGGGCTCTGGATCTTTTCTTCTTTTTCTCTTTGTAAAAAAAAAAAAAAAACTCCACGGAGGGATACAAATCTGACTGCCACAGTGCCCGATTTCAGCACCCAGAGCCCAGCCCTCAAGGCCTGTCACGCCAGGTGCTCAGGTGGCCCCGCAACCTCCTCTCACCATTCCCCCAACACCGGAGAGACACTCAGCTCCCGCCAACCCAGCCGCAGCCGGCAGCCACGAACGAGGGTGCTCCACGCGCAACCAGAGGCCGGTGTCCAAGCTGCCAAACCCTCTCTGGAACAGACTCTGCTTGGGGACAGGGCAGAGGACATGCTGACATCCCAGTGGCCAGTGTGGAAGGGAAGAGGTGCAGGTGGAGGTCGGATGGGATGTGGGGTGACCTTGGGATGAGCTCCCCGATCCCCAGCTGTCCCTGCTTGGTGGTCAGACCCCTTTCCCAGGAAGGATGCTGGGGACCCGCCAGCATCTGGAGCCTTGCTGGCTGAGCACGAGAGGGGGCGACAGATTTCAGAGTGCGGGACCTGCTTCTCCGAGGTGCCCTGCCACCTGGCCATCTGCATCCCCACACCAGGTGGTCCTCCCTGCAGGCCCCGCCCCTGCCCTCACCTGGCTTCATGGTGTTCATGACGGCCCGGCAGCTCCGCAGCACCGCCTCATAGATGGCCTTCTGGTCCAGGGTGAACTTGCCGTTGGCGGGAAAGGAGCACGTGATGTCCGAAGCAAAGCAGTAATACTCACCGCCCATGTCGAAAACGCTGCAGGAGGAGTGGGGCATGAGGCCAGGGGGACACTCAGGGGCACCCGTCCCCTCCAACCACGCTCCCCTCCCGCCCGGCGCCCAAGGCCGCTGAGCCTGAGCCTTCTTGCAACGTGGCCGGTGCAGGCAGCAGCTTGGGGCCCTCCGACCCTGCTGTCTCCTCATGGTACACGAGCGGCCAAGGAACCATGGGGCGTCCCAGGAGACCTCCGTCTCCAGAGCAGGAAGGCTGGGGGCAGTGGGGCTGCCCACACACCTCCCCTCACAGCCTCTGCTGGCCAGGCCTCTGGATGCCCAGCTGTGGGGAGGGGGAGGGGCGGAGATGTCCCCAGGCCCCCGCCTGCCACCTGGCCTCCACAAGGGCATTCTGACAGACCCTCCCGGGGCCACCCGGCACCCAGCATGGGGCACAGCTGCAGGCCACAAGGCAATGCTCATGGGAGCTGGACGGGTCCTTGGAACAGGTGCACCCGCCTGACGGAAGACGTGGGCTGAGCTGCACTGCCTGCTTCTTGCAGGCCCCAGTGTCCTGGTGAAAACCCAGCTGACAGCTCTGCTCCAGCTCTGGGGTCCCCTTGGCCAGAGAAGCGTGGCCCTCTCCCCACTGAGGTGGGACAGTGTGCTCTCCCAGGGCCCGGCTGGCCAAGTCCCCGACTCGGGGGCCATCTGGCCCCCAGCATCTCCAGGTGACAGAGTGGAGACCAGGAGGCACAGAAGGTGGGAGTAGAGAGGGGGAGGAAAGAAGAAGCTGGAGCTGGGAGCACGAGCCAGCAGAGGCAGGACGGTGCTGGGACAGGCAGGCAGGCTGCTGAGTCAGGAGGATGGGCCAGCTGAGCCTGCCCTCTGGACACCCCGTGACAGGGCCCCGGTGCAGCAGGGACGGGAGGGAGAGGAGGGAGCCTCGCTCCCACACCCTTGCTGCCTGACCACGCGCTCACACCCTTTACTGGTCAAGGACGGGTAAGAATCCTGCCCTAAGCATCCTCCACGGTGAGATAAGACAAAATAAGTGAGGGGCTGCTGGGTCCAAGCCTGGCTCCCACTGGGTCACCCACGCTGAGGGGAGTGGGGTGCCCAGACTGAGTGGCCTCCACATCCTGTCCCACCCCAGCAGGCTGCTCGACTGCAGGCACAGAGCAGGGACCCACCAGCCCCCTGACCCCATCCCGGGGTCAGGGCCAAGTCAGGATGCTGACAGTGACAGAACCGACAGAGGGACATCAGTCCAGCCTCAGGCCTGGACCCCTGCGGTGTCTTCAGGACCAGGTGGGGTGGAGGCGGTGAGGGCTGTCCTCTCTGTGCCTGGCTTTGCCCCTTGGGGGGCAGTCTGAAGCCGCACAAATCCTGGCAGGTCTGAGCCGGGGTGGGGGGGCAGAGCCACGCCTTCCGTGACAAGGGCTTCTCACCCAAACCCAAATTCTAATGGTAAACACGATG